>NW_011900436.1:2576-3972 GCF_000151845.1 Pteropus vampyrus | reverse complement strand
TGACGGCCGGGCCGGGCTGCCCTACAGACGAAGAACGGACGCCTTGTACCCAAGCCACCCTGGTGGGCGACACACGACGGAGCAGGCGGGCGTCCCCGTGGGAACTCACACCCTGCCAGTACGCACGTCCCACCCAGCCGCACGGTGCTGGGACACACACTCACACACACACACACACACACACACACACACACGCACATGCACACAAACACACACACAGGCACACACAGACATACACACACACACACAGACACACATGCACACATGTGTGCACACATACACGCACAGACACGCACACACAGACACACGCACATGCACACATACACACACACGGACACAACACACAGACACACACAGATACACACAGGCACACACAGACATACACACGCACACACACATGTGTGCACACATACACGCAGACACACATGCACACATACATGCACAGACACGCACATGCATACATGCACACACACACACATACAGATACAGACATACACACATGCACACACACAGACATACACACAGACACACATGCACACACATGTGCAAATACACACATGCACATGCACACAGACAGAACACACACACACATGCACACATACACAGAGACACAACATACAGACACACATATGCACACACAGACACACACATGCACAGACACACATGCACACGCATGCACACATACACACAGACACAGCATACACAGACACACATGCGCATACACATACAGATATACACACACGCACGCACGCGCGCACAAAGACACACACAGACATGCACACGCGCACGCCCACGCACACACACCATTCATGAAGGGCCTGCTGGGTCACGCTCTTATCAACTAGTGTTAACTTCACAAGACTTAAATTTCAGTCATCCACAGCTCATTTTACTCAAAACCCACCACGAAGGCCGTCACGCTGGGAGGACAGAATTCAGTGGGACTGACATGGGTGAGAGTTTTCTCCGGACGTGATTTCAGTTCGGCCACTCGCGTGTCAGACACGAACGCGACCCGCTTCTCCAGGCGGAGCACGGGCCACTGCGCTTTCTCCGCTCGCCCAGACCGCCCGCCGGGGCCAGACGCTCGCCACCCTCTGAGCTACCTGAATGCGACACGTGCGATATTCTGCTCTGCCACAGTTGGGGTTCTGTCTTTTAAATGACAGTGACTTGTAGGTAGGAGGAGGTGCGGGGCGGGAAAGAGGCGGAAGCCCCAGGGCGGCCTGCGCGCCGGGCTCCGAGTCCGTCCGCACCGTGACTCGCCGTGCGAGGCAGTCACGCGCGGCCGTCTCTGGACCGAGCGTCCGTGCCACCGAGCGCCCTCACCTCATGTAGCCCGTCTTCGGCCGGTGGGTCAGGTGCCACCTGTAGGCCGTGTAGTCTTTCCAGCCAA
>NW_011900436.1:0-1366 GCF_000151845.1 Pteropus vampyrus | reverse complement strand
ATGGCGTTGTTCTCAGGGCACACGTCGTCAATATCCGGCACGCTGTCATTGTCAAAGTCGTCTTTACAAGCATCTCCCCTCCCGTCACCTGTCACGAAGGACAAGTGGGAAAGTAAGGAAACACAGGAGACGGCTTGCCACCGGCCCTTCCGTGTCTGAGGGAAGCCAGCGCACGATCCCCTGCAACGCAACGGCCGGCATGCCGTGTATTCCGTGCGGGAGCCCGCGCCTCCAGCCCCTCGGAGAACCCCTCGCTGCGGGCTCTCCACGCCCTTCGGCACACCGAGGAGCTCAGCAGGGCGGCCTGCCACCGTCACCTCCCCAGGGGGCCACCTCTCACCTCGCCTGAGCTCAGAACGGGTGCGGAACCCGAGTGGCCGTAAGGTGACCAAGTGGCCTTCTGGCTTTTTCCTCATAGGCCAGAGTCTATTACCACCTTTCGTGATCACCCGCCTACCGTGTCCTTGGCACATAAAGCGGCACCCATGCTAAGCATGGTTTTCTCTGGGGAGATACGGAAGCTCCTTATCCACTCTCCCAGCGAGGTGGCGGGAGCAATGGGGGCGAGGTGGACCACAGCCCCCGGTCGCTGAGGGACGGGGGCGCTGCACCGTCACCCAGTCTGTGGCACGGTGCCCACCCACAGGCAGGCCGGTCAGCCAGACCAGCCCACGGCAGGGCCAGCTGCTTCAGGGAAGGTGACCGACGTTCAGCCACGTTCCCGCCGCATCCCTGCCAGCCTTTCCTTTCTGCTCACGGAGACGCACCCCACGGCCGGGCGGCCGGGAATTCAGGCACGAAGAGCTCTGAAAGCCACCGGAGGGCTTGGCGGTGTCTGCCCTCCAGCCAGGCCTCCCTCCTGGGGAAGCGGCCCCGGTCTCTCTGCCCAGAGCTGAGCGGCTGTGGGGATACGTCTGTCCCCAGCTCAGAGAGCCCTGTGTTCTCTGCCGGCTGCTCCATGGGGGTCCCCGGGGCTTCCCTCTGTCAGCGATTCCCACATGCCCCTCGGTCACACTGGCTCAAACACCCAGGGACCCGTTGTTGCCACCCATGAGGAACGTGCATCTTCTACATAGTGCCCCGAGTCAGCAGGATCCATTTGCAAGCCGCTGTGTCCCACCTGGACCAGAATCCCCAGGATGCCCAGAGCCCCGAGCCCTGCTGAGCACCTGGTGACTCACTTCAGACCCCGCGGGAAGGCCATGCCCGCCCGGCCGAACCCCCCGGGCCGCAGCCCGCAGCGGCCCCGGGCGCTCGCTGCCAAGAGCACACCCCGCTCCCACCGCTAGGACCTGCTCTGCCCTTGAAATAAACCCGCCCTGTCTCCTTGCTGCCGTCACACACCGACTTCTCCTTCATCCTGTCG
>NW_011900435.1:4380-5240 GCF_000151845.1 Pteropus vampyrus | reverse complement strand
TTCTCCTTTTAATGTTATGCTAATTTGTTTCCATAATTATTTTAAGATGGCTTTTATATCCAGTTTTAACATCACTTTCATCATTTTCATTGCCACGTGCTAATTCAGACATTTTTTGTATAATAAATGAGGTAGCATTTATGCTACCTCTTACGTCCAACCTGTTACCTGTGACTGACCTAGATGAACTTTTATAGATTTGACCTTCCATTCGGAACAATGAGAACATCGTTTGGGGACATTTTACACTGAGCATGCCCTGTCAACAGGCTCACTGCCTTCGTCACAAGTCTACATCCCGTCCCAAGTCGGCAGAACTCATCCATCTCGATCACACGGTAGGGCACAGAGTCACTACTCAGTAAGCGTGTGGCGCACGGGTCAGTGGTGAAATTCGAGTGTCACATGCAGACGTGAGAGGGGGCCGGGGCTTCCCCAGGTCCTGAAGGAGGAGGGGTGATGTGCATTTGGAATGGCCGCCTTTTCTGAACTTCCTGATAGAGTGTTTTCAGTGCTGGTGCAGAAGGAAGCCCCGTCCGTCTCAGAAGTCACAGAGGTGACTGGAGCGAGAGAGAGTGGGCTGTGGACAGCTCTGCCTCCTGTGTCCCGAGAGTGGGTTCTGATCTTCACTTGGGGATAGCTCTGGCCTGGCCTCCAGGGCTCGGCAGTGTCTTGGGTGGTCCTAACTTCCTGGCGTGAACCAACCTGCATGTTGCAAGCCCTCCCCCGTATCCTAGGACAAGGGGGTGACAGGTGGTTCTCTCCGGTCCAGTAGGATGCAGTCTCAGAAGCTTTATCTGAGCAGGAGGTGGGGTGGGAGCTGGGCACAGGGATTGCTTCCTGCCAGACCTGGGTTCTGG
>NW_011900435.1:0-2125 GCF_000151845.1 Pteropus vampyrus | reverse complement strand
TGTTCATTTAATTATTGGTCATTTAATAATTGTTTAGTTGATCCTTTGTTTATCTGTGGCATCAGTCATAATATCTCCTCTTTCATTTTTTGTTCATACTGATTTGAGTCCTCTCCATTTTTTTCGTGGTAAGTCTAGCTAAAGGCTTGCCAGTTTTGTTTATCTTTTCAAAGAACCAGCTTTTAATTTCATCGATCTTTTGTATGGTCTTTTTAGTCTCTTATTTATTTTTGCTCTAATCTTTGTTTTTTCTTCTCTCCTTCTAACTGTGGGCTTTGTTCTTATTTTTTAGTTCCTGGAAGTATAGAATTAGGTTGTCTGAGACTGGTTTTGTTTGAGGTAGGCATTTATCACCATGAACTTCCATCTTTGAAATGTTTTTGCTGTATTCCACAAATCTTGGTATGTTATATTTTCATTTCTATTGAGGTATTTTTAAAAATTTCTCTTTTGATTTATTCTTTGACCTATTGGTTATTCAGTAGCATGTTGTTTAATCTTCACATATTTGTGACTTTTCCAGTTTTCTTTGTGATTAATTTCTGGTTTCTTAACATTGTGTTAAGAAAAAATGCTTCATATGATTTCAACCTTCTTAAATTTTATTAAGACTTGTTTTGTGGCCTAACATATGATCTATCTTGGAAAATGTTTTTGATGCACTTGAGAAGAATGTGTGTTTTATTGCTTTTGGATGAAATGTTCTGTAAATATTTAAGGTCAACCAGTCTACCATGTCATTTAAGGCTCATGTTTCTTTACCAATTTTCCGCCTGGATTATCTATCCACTGATGTAAATGGGGTATTCATTTTCCCTATTATTATGTTGCTATTTCTCTCTTAGTATCATTTTTCTGAAATTTATTGTGGCCTTGGTTAATAAAATTATATAGGTTTCAAGTGTACAATTCTATAATACATCATTTGTATTTTAAAACATTGTGTGTTCACTGCCCAAAGTCACGTCTCCTTCTGTCATTGTCTAGCTGACCCCCTTTCCCTCGGGTCACCGCTAAACTGAACCTCTGTCTATGGGTTTTCATTTGTTTGTATGTCTTGTTCATTGGTTGCTTTCTGTTTTATATCCTACATAGGCGTGGAATTGTATCGTCCTCAACTTTTTCTAACTGACTTTGCTTAGCATGATGTTCTCCAGATCCATCCATGTTGCAAATGGCAGTATTTCATCTTTTCTTATGACTGAGTAATATTCCATTGTATATATGTACCACCTCTTCTTTATCTCATCATCTATCAGAGGACACTTTGGCTGTTTTCATGTCTTGGCCACCGTGAATAATGCTGCAGTGAACATAGAGGTGCATATGTTTTTATGGAGAAACATTTTCAATTCTAGGGGGTGGATACTCAGAAGTGGTATTGCTGGGTCAGATGGTAACTCTATTCTTAATTTTTTCTGGATATTTTAACACAGCTCAAGTAGCCTTCAAATGACAAAAATAATTTGTTAAAACTTAGAATAAGAGGGAAACAAGATGAAAATGTAAAAAGTTTGACGCTTACAAACCAATTTTTAAGATTCTATCATAGCTAATCCACTCAGTGGACAGACCGTGATCTATTAAACTTCACTTCAGAGTCACAGTTATCACACCTTTACTCTGAAGAACCTTGTAAATTTATAGGATCTTGCTGCTTCCTTACTTTTTAACTCCCAGTTTGCTTCTAAACAAAGGAAACTCTTGACAACCAGTAGATTGGAAATGCTCTCTTAGGGTCATTGAGAGTGGCAAACTAGGGTCTTTTATTGAGTTTGTTTTCTGGTTTGAGAGACAGTTTTTTTCCCAGGTGTTTTGTAAAACTGTGTTAACTGACAGGATGAATAACCTGAATTCAAGGAGAAATTCAAGTGGTTTCTTACTGGGAGCAGAATTATCCTATGACAAGCTCAATAATATAGCAATATAATAAGGAATTATAACATTCCTACGATAGAGATTATAGATTTATATTACAAGGAAATGGGTAGGTAGAGTTACCATACTATTAGATCATAGTAAAGAGACAATTTGAAAAAATGAAAAGGGTTAATATACTACCCGAAGGATAAGATGTAAGAGAGGAGGCACTCATATTTAATGTTACATCTCTTGAGCCTGTTAG
>NW_011900434.1:4839-6333 GCF_000151845.1 Pteropus vampyrus | reverse complement strand
TTGATATGATGTGAAACCATTGTGCAAATATAAATTGGATATTTATTTGAACTATATTTCCATAGATTTTGTGGCTTTTTTGAGGAGAAATGCTACATTTCTAATTGGATTCAGATTACTAGATATATTTTTATGCCAAATAAATTATATTTTGTTCTTGTTTGAGGAAGTTTTTAAATTTTGCTTCATTTTCTTATTTTCCTCTCTTTGAATATGTGTGCTTATGTCTGTATGTGTTGTATCTTTGTACTGTCTTCATTATTCAGAATACATTACTTAAAAATGATGAGAAGTGCCAGATAAAAAATGCGAGCTTTTCTGTACTAGGAGAGGCTGTGGAGAGGAATTAGATCTCATTTTCAAGGTGGGATGGCTCATTCTCATTCTTTGGCTACTCTTAATTAGGTCTCTTCTGCTATTCTTTATATCGTAAAACCTTCTCTCTTTTTTTGGTTTTGTTTTTCCTTATTTATTTTTAAAAATGAATCCTTATTTATTTTTACATTTCTTTTCCAATATTACTGTACTATAATCATTAAATTTACACATGCGGCTCACCAAGGATTTTTATTTTATTCATGTAACTGTCTTCATTGTACTCTTGAGATTCCTTTCTTCCTAAAGGAAGTTAAAGTTGTTAATTAAAGATACTCCAGTTTCAAACTTTATGTCTTGAGTAAACTCACTTTCATATATATAAGAACTAAGTCATGAAGGCCCTGCTTCCTTTCCCTTTACAAATGGTACAGTCATTGAAAATGAAGCCATTAGTTTTCTAAGCATAGTGCTATATGAAACTGATTTAGCCACCCATTTATGCTTTTCCTGGAGTCTTTTAGTAGTCTGAGATGGACTCTATAGGATGAAGATTATTAGAATACCTGAGTGTGTATATTTGTGTGAAGGAACTAAATAAGGTGTCCTGGCTATTGCCTACAGCCGCAAGAGTAAGGTTGGGCTTGTAGATTCTGCAAGTGACCACATCTAGACACAGCAGTAATGTCTTTGCTATCCTTCCCTTTCTTTCCAGTATCACTAAATATTTGGTAAAGTTTTACATAAAGTCACAGCTTTACATGTAAAATCTTATGTATTTAACTTATATAAATTCACAGTTTGGTTTCTCTATTAGAGTAGTATATTAAGAAATAAGGTTTGCTCCATGTGGTAATTTATTATGGAGTATAACAGACATTTTCCTTCAGGAAATGTCTCCTGAGGGAAAATGTCTATAAAAAAGGTCTAGGTCAAGCTGATTTAATAAAGAATAAAACTAGAAGATTGGCTGAAGGTATATTTGTAGAAATATATTAATCTTCTGGGGATTCCTAGAAAAATATAGAAAAGGGAATGAGAATGATGGACCATAAGGATAAATTTTCTTAAGTAAAAATTCAGTAGATTCTGAATTTATCATTTTTCTTTTTTGTAATAAGGACAGAAAACAATGTAAACTTAATGGCAGATAAAGTCTCATAAAAATTTAATTTCATT
>NW_011900434.1:0-1549 GCF_000151845.1 Pteropus vampyrus | reverse complement strand
TTTGAGTAATTGTATAAAATCAAGGACATGGAAAGTATTTTTTTTTTTTTTGCAAAGTGGTTTATTCATGTCTTTAAGGTTTAAAATTTTGTTCTTTCTAAACGTTAAAAATTTCAAATCTTATTAAAGCATAAGCTTGGAAGATTAAGGACTTGTTTCTTATATCTCAATAACTACAATAACATATTATGCCACTACTGAATGTCCTTTAATAGTTTTTATTGAACTTTAAGTAAAATTAAGCCTACTGATGGGATAGCATCTAGTCGTTGAGTAGCTTGGTTGGACTAACCCTCTTACCTGATAGCAATATACCTGATCGATATATTGCAGATAAAATATATAAAATGAAACATTTTGAAGATTCTGGGGAGTGACCAATACATTACATTGCTATATAAATAAGCGTAATAAAAAAATAAATGTGTAGCTTATCTTAGGCATCTGTGGTTGCTTCAACATTTGAAAGTCAGTCAACATAAGCAGGCCAGAGCCACCTGATACCACACATAAGAATAATGGAATAGATCTACAGTTCTATTTTGTTGGTTTTTCCAAAAAGAGGCTATGATTAACAGGGACTGCCAGGGGTATTCATATTGTGCTACTGGAGGTGGATTTCTCAGACTGGCACAAGATGGACCAGAGCAAAGCATTTGCCAGGAATGTTTCCAGTAATCAAGAATAAAAGTGAGAGTATCTAAGATGATCAGATACAGAGGTAGTTCCAACCATAAACGTTGGCAACTGGCAAAGCAGCAGCATGGTTTCCATGAGCCTCTTGGTAGCTTCCGGGAAATCAAAATCTTTGGATTTGGGGAGTATCCTTGCAAAACTGAAACATAAAGGAATTGATGGAAGGGTATCACCAGGAGTGGAGCCTACCGCTTAATTTGACTCAACACTGGAAACCTCACGATTGTGTTAACAGACTAAATGAGAAAACAACCAAAGCAACATCTGATCACCTCATTATCTGCCAAAAATGCACTTGGCAAAATGGAACATAAATTACGTTAAAAGTTTTCAGCAAACTGAAAATGAAGCCCGTAATTTCATCATGACAAGGGGTACCTAAAAACCAACAACAAAAACTCTAGTTAATATTATATATAAAGATGAGATGATGAACACTTTCCTCCTGAGATCAAAAACAACTTAAAAATGTGTGTTGGCACTTCTATGCAGCATCATAGTGGAGGACGTAAGCATGGCAACAAAAAAAGAACAAGAAATAATACAAAAATTTGAGAAAACAAAAGAAAAACTGTTTTCATTCTTAGATGAAATACATATTTATTTAGGAAATTCTTAAATATTAACATTAAAATCTACTAGAACTAATATGTGAGTATGTAATGTGTCAGGGTACAAGGATCAATATGTAGCCCCCCCCAAAAGTTAATGTATTTCCATAAAGCACTAACAATTGAAAAATAAAGTTAAAATTTATGTTTAAAACTTATGCAAATTGCCAAAATCAGGAGTTAAATAGTGGGGACAGCACAAGCAACCCTATAGAAATTAAAGGAATTATTATGAAATAATG
>NW_011900433.1:2750-3382 GCF_000151845.1 Pteropus vampyrus | reverse complement strand
GTTCTCGGGGGTGGGGGAGGGACTTCAGTGCTAAGACTCGGGTGCCCTAGAATGGGGACTCCGCCTCCTGCCTGATGCCCTCCCCCCACTGACCTTGGACCTCCACCTCCTCCTGCTGTCAACCCAAGGGTCCTGGAAAGGCATCGGAATGTGGGGGAGGAGGTAATCTGGGGAGACCGTTTGGAATTTAGGGGACATGTAATGACGCTACAGCAGAGGGAGGCACTAGACAGTCCACGGCTCCTTGCGTGAACCCCTCTGTGCCTTCTCCCACACAAAGAAGGCCTGTGAGCGCCCGAGGACAATGGGCCCTTCAGGGCAGGAGAAAGGACCCTTTCATGCCTGCCCTGGACCTCTGTCCTTCAAGGGACCCTCCTGGTCCTGGTTGGAGGCTGTGGGAGGATCAGAGCTGTGAGCAGAATGGGGTTGGCATGCCATCAGGACAGCCTGTGGCCGAAACTGGGAGTGTGGTTTCCTGCGGGGGATGGAGCTGGGGGCCCACTGCAGGCCTGGGGGCTGTTTGGAGACGCTGGGGAGACAGTCCCCAGTGTGACCTGGCCAGGCAGTGCCCGCCTGAAGGCATGTTGTGGGGGTGGGGTGGGAAGGAGGAGTACCTTGTCCCAAATGGCCCT
>NW_011900433.1:0-1070 GCF_000151845.1 Pteropus vampyrus | reverse complement strand
AACAAACAAACAAACAAACCCAGCATGGACAAAATAAAATTTGTTGACTGAAATTGACTATCATTTTGCAACTTTTATTAAGATGGACTTGGACCCATGATTTGAAACAAAGAGCCAAAGAAGAGAAGAAATCTTTACTATAACCTTCTGGTTCTCTGGAAAGAAAGTTTAACTGCGCTGTTCAGTAGGAATATAATGTGAGCCACATGTGTAGCTCAACATTTTCTACTAAAACATTAGAAATATGCTAAAAAAATTAGAAACATATGAAATTCGTTTAAAAAAATACGTCTTACATATCCAAAAATTATCTTTGAACAGGTAATAAATATAAGACTTATCGATGAGATAATTCATATTCTTTTCGTTTTGTTTTAAATCTTTAAAATCTAGTGGATGTGTTTTATACTTACAGCCCCTTTCAATTTTGCTGCTGTTTTAATCAGAAGTAGTTCGTGTGCATTCAGATTTTGTAAAATTTACTGTTGAAGAAATGGATTTCTGTGTCTAAGTTGTTCCAAACATAGTAAAAAAGTTGTCCAGGAACTGAATTGTACATAAAGTCATGTGCTTTTAATATTGACATCCCATCGACGAAACTGGTCCATCCTTTTTAGAAGTGATTTGACTTTGAAACAAAAGCATGTCCATGTTAAAACTGTCTACGTGAAAAGTAAACTCACTAACTCTCGTGCAAACTTGGTATTATGAACACTGAGTGCCACGGAGGCATCACATAAGCTGAAAAGCAACTCTAAATTTATCATCATCAGCAAAGTGTTCTTCGAAAAAATTTTGTTTTTGCAGCCTATGTACAGAACACTGTCAGTTCAATTGAAATCTTCTGCCTATTGGTTCACGTCAAAAAAAAATGTAAAGGTCATTATTATTGATGAAATTTCAATTTCAACGTCAAGTCTCAGACCTCGCTACGTTGTCACTAATCAACATTTTTTTTTTTTTTTGAGCTTCGCATTTAGCTCTTTCGTATGTTGTGTGATTAACAGTGGGAAAATTTGGAATAAAATTGCCGGTTTCTGTCTTGGATTATCGAACACTTGCTAAGTATA
>NW_011900432.1:1474-2284 GCF_000151845.1 Pteropus vampyrus | reverse complement strand
TCTCCCCCAACACCCCTTCTAAAGAAGACGTGTCCTCCTCGGATGCAGTCCACAGGCTAAAGGATGGCCAGGGCCAAGGCTGCCTCGGGGAGGTTTGGGGGCAGCACCGCCAGCTCGCCCTGCTCCCCCAGCCTGTGTTCCAGCAGCTTCCCCCTCTGCACCCCAGGCAGTGTGAGGCTCACTGCCCCGCTACAGGTCTGACCTAGGGGTGAGATGCTCCAGGACGCCCAGTCTTCAAGGAAAGTCTGCTTCTGCTCCGGCAGAAAAAATAGAGAAGGAGAGAGACAAGGAGTGTGGACACAGGGTGTACGAGCGCCCGCGGTCCTCGGGGTGCCCCTGGGGTAGGGCTTTGTTGTCCCATTTCACAGATGAGACTACGGGACCTTGAGGAGACTTGTCCAGTGAGTGGGGGAGTCAGAGTCCAGCCCAGGGGAGTCTAATGCTGAGACCTGGGGCCACTGCCCTGCCGTGCGTGTTCCTTAAGACCCTTGAGTTATCTGGAGGTCTAGGATGGGGACAGCCACAGGTTTGTGGAACTGGAAGGGACCCTTCCAGGTATGGGGGTTACTGCTGCCGTTATGTTGGGGGCATGCTTAACACTCCCCACCCCCCACTGAACTGTGAGCTCAGCAAGAGGAGGAATCTTGTCTCCTCTGGGCGTTCCCAGAGCTAGCACAGCTCCCGGCACACAGTAGTAGGTGCTTAGCAAATGTTTGATGAACGATTAAGAACTCCATTTTGAAAAGCAGAAAACGTTTTGTGTAGTCAAGTCCGTAAGCAAGCCAGAGAAATGTAAACTAGAAAAAATGA
>NW_011900432.1:0-689 GCF_000151845.1 Pteropus vampyrus | reverse complement strand
GGATGGGGACAGCCACAGGTTTGTAGAACTGGAAGGGACCCTTCCAGGTATGGGGGTTACTGCTGCCGTTATGTTGGGGGCATGCTTAACACCCCTCACCCCCCACTGAACTGTGAGCTCAGCAAGACGAGGAATCTTGTCTCCTCTGGGCGTTCCCAGAGCTAGCACAGCTCCCGGCACATAGTAGTAGGTGCTTAGCAAATGTTCGATGAACGATTAAGAACTCCATTTTGAAAAGCAGAAAACGTTTTGTGTAGTCAAGTCCGTAAGCAAGCCAGAGAAATGTAAACTAGAAAAAATGACTGAATGAAAACATTTCCAAGGAAATAGCCATTGAAGACATTGACCCATCCCAGCAGCCACCGCGAGTCTCTGAGGCCCAGCCCTGGCCCGGGGCCCCAGCATCTCACCTGGACCCTTGCCTTGGCCTCCAACTCACCCCACCAGCGGCCTCACCCCTATCAGCTTCCACCGCACCAGAGCCAGCCTACAGTCTGTCTGGTCCAGTTCAACAAATGTTCTGAGCCTACCTGGCTTCTGCCCCAAGCTATCCACTCAGCGGTAGTGTGAACTGTGTGCCTCCCCCTCCGACCTGTGAAATGGAATAACTAAGGGATTCCACTTCTGTTTTCGTGAGGATGAAATGAGTTCATGCAGATGAGGCCTTGAGAGGAAGGCCTGACACAGAC
>NW_011900431.1:0-1324 GCF_000151845.1 Pteropus vampyrus | reverse complement strand
GGGGGGCTGTGACACTGAGCGGCTGGAGCGTGAGGCCAGCCGCACGACCACCCCACAGCACCCTCCTGCCCTCACTTCTGAGAAGGTCGCTTATCTCCGCCTTTCTCAGACAGGGTCCTAGGTTGCAACCCCCTTCAAAGTCCTCCTCACGGCCAGGGAACCCCCCAGGAAAGTGCTGGAGGGTCCGGACGAGGCCCAGGACTCAGGCGCGGCTCTCGGCCCAGCAGCACAGCTGGGTTTTCCGGCCTGCTCTCGGCCTTCAAAATCAGCCACGTCTCAGCCAAGCCTGGGGTGGAGCGGGGTGTGGGTCTGGACAGGGGCAGCGGATGCTGCGAGCCTGCGGGCGGCGGGGCCAGGAGGGGCCCAGCGCAGTGTCCTGCTCGCCCTCTGCAGGTGCTGTCCTCCTCCTTGTGCCTCTGTGGCCTGAGGCCTGGAGAGGTCAGAGGGAAGGAAGGAGATGGACTAGGGTGGTCTCAATTCCTTCCTTTCGCAGATGAAGGACCCAGAGCCTGCCCCACGCCCTGGTGGCGAGGAAACCAGGGCCAGCACTGAGCGGGCCTGGACGCTGCTCGCCAGGGGCTCGCTGCCTGCCCTCCTGACAGGCTCAGTGACTATAACCTCCACGCGCCCAGTCCATGGTCGGGGGTGGAGGTCACGTGGGGTGAAGGGCCCTGCTGGCAGACTCGGTAACGATAAAGATGCAGCACCACAGGAAGCCCACTGCAGAGAGTAACTGGAACGTGACCCCCGCTTTCCTGGCATGCAGCCATCTGCCCCTCATCCGCGGACAGCTGTTCAGCGCAGTCACAATCGTAGTGGACGGATGATTTGGTGTTCCGGGGTCTGCCTGTAACATGGCGATGCTTCTGACTGACCGCTCCTGGCAGCCCAGCCCAGACGGGCACGGCCTGTCCTCCCGATGAGAGGTTTGGGTTATCCATCAAAGCTTTCGGTTTTACTGTGACCCACGGGGAAACTCTGCTTTTTCTTATTTTTTTGGGAAGACGATAAGATGTTTAGCTTCTAAGGGTCACCTGAGAAACGTCCCACGACGGTGTTCACATCTGTAGACTACTGAACGACTGCACAGACTTCCCGCGGGCTAACACCATCACCCTAACACACGGCCTCCTGCACCCAGGAGTGCCACTGAACTGTCACACTATCAATGGAGAAGACCCCATGCACGGTAGGACAGAGGGGGCCCGGGGCCCTGCGAGGCGAGACGTCCACTGTTCTGCCGCCCTTCACGTCTAACTGGGCCTCAAAGCCAGCAGAGCCTTGGGCGGACGCCAAAGGAACCCACGTTAGCAGGGCCCAGGGG
>NW_011900430.1:0-4988 GCF_000151845.1 Pteropus vampyrus | reverse complement strand
CTTGACTGCAATCTCTTTTGTGACTAATATTCTATTCAATTTTTTTCCCAACCACACTGCTTACTAAAGGGTCTGCACACAGGGCAAGCTTGATCTGTTTTTTTTTTTAGATATTAATTTTGCATGAAAATTAGGGCCATTGTGATCAAAACAGTTGCAACACTTTTCCTAAGCTCTTGTGTTTATCATGTCTTTTTCACAGAACATGTTTGGGCTAATATATCATGCATTCCACTCTGCGAGCAGCTGGCATAATATCTGGAATAGACGTAGTGCATTGATTCTTAACTACTGGAAATTACCAGCTGGCACAATAGAGAACTGGGTAAAAAATAACAATAGCAGATAGACTTGTTTCTCACTTATTCCAAAAGAGACCCTCACACACACACACAAAAGGACCAAAACTCGTAATTTTCCTTTTTTAAAATTTATCCAGATTCTGGCATATTTTGAAGGAATGCCTGGGAATTTGTGTCTTAATTCATTCAAACACATCTCTAGTATATAGGTGAATAATGAGAGATTGAATGATGCTTCCTGATGTAAGGTCCACTTATATAATACAGTGTCTTTCCAGGTCCAGTAAACAAGGCGGATTGTGATGCTGAAGGGGAAACCCCTAGAGCTGGTCATGATGAAGTCTCGGCCATCGCACTGAATGACCACAGAAGATCGAGGTGGCCCTGCGAGCTTTGACTTTGATGAGACTGAATAGCATTTTTGATAAGCTTTGCTAACTTTAGTTCCAGGAAAAGTTAGGTATATATAGACTTTATGCTGGTAAACTAAACAGTTTATGTTACTTTAGAATAAGAGAACATTTTAATTTAAAGATAATGAGTCTTAATCTCTACTACATGTATATTTTTGAATAAGTTGAATAAGAATATAATATAATCTTGCTCAACAGAGTACCTTAGTAAAAAAAAAAAAGAATTATATACAATCTGTTAATACAGAAACCCATCTGCAAAAGAATTACTTTAAGAAAAGAGAAAATTAATGTGTAGCTTTGAAACACAGTCATAGAGCAATATGATTTTAAGGACCATCTAGTCTGATACTCTAATTTACACGTGAGATCATCGAAGCCTAAACTCAGAGAGAATTTGATGACAAGGCTAAGAACTTGAGTTCTCTAGATTTCGATCAGATGCATGTCTCTTGAATGATCTTGGAAAACCATCGTAGACTGATACGTGACCCTCCTGCGATGATCGCACTGAAAATCAGGAGTAAGAATAGATGTGGCTCTGCGTACATCGTTACCGTGGGCGTGGAGCTACGCAAATTGAATTTAAAGATTTTCCATACAGATAGTACACAGAGAACAACGAAATAAAAGTAAGCGAGGGCCAAGTGGCAATAGGGAAGGAAGCAGAGCTGAAGGAACGTAAGTCAAATGTGTAATAATGACCTCTGAAAAAAAGTAATAGGTCTATGTGAATGTGCACGAATATATGTCCGAAAGAGGTTTAGGAGTGAAACAAAAACAAAAATTACACTCATCCTAAACTTTCATCCCCCAGCACAGCAAACCACAGCATGTTGCAGGGCAGCGTCCACCTCCCGTACGCGCCGATGCTGGACGTCACAAACTCCAGAAAGATATGCAGCGTTGGCCTCTAATGACCGCCGTGACGTACGGGAGGCACTTTCTCTTTCGTATTTTTTTTTACTTCACATTTTGTTCTTTTTCATGCACATAATGTCCAGCCATTACTTTTCCAACACTGTTGTATTCCAAAACGGTGCTGCACTTGAAATATGTGATCGAAAGAAGTCAATTTAGCCAATCACTGGCTAAGGATATGTTTGGCAGACGTCCGTTTCAAGCATTACCTAGAGGCATAAGATGTGTCGAAGAAGTCAGGAAAAGTGATAGGCTTCTTACAATAAGCAAGATACCAATAGTTATCCAAAAAAAAAAAAAAAGCACGGGTTCCAAGTAATTATTTTGAGATGAGAAATGGTTATCCCGAGTTATTAATAAATACCCTTACAATTTTTAATGCTAAACTGTTTACATGTTATCCCTTCTCTGTGAAAACGTCATTAGTCTGTCCTACACAACTGCGAACTCACCCAAACCTATAACTAAAGGCTGAGGTGGCAGCGTCTTATGTGCACATCTGTCGTGAAAACGTTAACATGTAAACACACGTCTCTGATCTCCTTGCGGACAAATACATGGTCTCAGCATCTGCCTGGGGCTCCGGTGGGCGCTCGTTCGTGACACTGGGGTGGCCTTATTAACTTAGGTGGCATAACAAAAACTTTAATGTCTTCTTACCTAGGTCGTCTCGAAATATCACTACACTAAGGACCTCGATGACTTCCAGAAGCAGACTTCCACAGAGCCACTGTATAATTATTAAAAGCAGCAATAACTGTTATTAGTTCTAAAACACTTTCTCTTCCATTAGATAACTAGGCCCCAGGAATGGAATAAGACCTCAACTAATCCAAATTCCATTTTTATTCTGGTCCTTATTAAATGTAGGGACTTGGATTCGATACTTATTATTACTATTTTTTGCCTTAATAACTGCTTCTGGAGAGCCCATGATGACAAACCTGAAATTAAATGACTTTAGCTTTCAGCTTCTATTTCTCATACAACCATTAGAAAATTCTACACATGAAAGGATTGTTTTTCAGAAATTGATCTAATAAAGCCACTTATCTGCATCTAATCTTTTCTCAAATCTATTCTATTGTACAGCAAATCTTTAGATAGCAGAGGCCTATCATAGGTTAATTTAAATGAGAAAAACAACAATTCATTCCTAACTCATACTAAAAGCCCAACTATTTCTCTTTCTAATATGGCTAAAGTTCTGTAACACATACAACTGTTCGCCAAACATTTCTTTCTTTCTTAAAAAATAAAAATAAAAAAATGTAAAGGATTTAGAGTATAATTACCCAATGAGTATTCGTGATCCTTACTTTTTCTTATTTTTCTGAATAATGATAAGGCGCCACGTTTAAACAGCTACTTGAGAGTAAATTCTTTGCTGTATAATCCTTAAAATCGTTCGACATTTTTACTGTCGACTTCAAGAAAATCAGCCTTATAAGACTTTTTTTTTTTTTTTTTTTAATCTTTCACTTCTTCAGAAGTTTGGAAGTCAAGAAAAAAAAAAAATTGAAGGTCCAGGTTATGCCACATTCTATTTGTTACTTTAATACATTTTTCCCCAAAAACCGATTGGTGAATTTACTTTCTTGATGTCAAACATTCCCTATAAATCCACCGGTAAAGGGGTGCGACCTGCTTTAGCATCCACGGCAGACTGCACACCGCCAACTGCGCATGCACCGGCCTGGCGATCTCGTTGAGTCCTGGGTTCCAGGGGCAACAAGCAATCCCCGGGTGACAGCGCGAAGCACGCAAGCTACTCACAGGCTTTGGGTTTGGGGCTCGATACACCAAGAAAGGCTCCAACTTAAGCATCATCCCCATAATTTCTACCTAAATGTGGCTTTAGACAATTTCTTAATGTACTATGTTCTGGTTCTTTTTTGTCTGCTTGTTTTTGTCTTTTAAAATAAATGTTCTAGGTAGCACTTGTTTAGACAAAAAGCCTAATTTCACGTAAATTAAACTCTTGCTTTGCAGTAAAAACATTTTTTCAGTGGATCACTGCAATTCAGTGAGGAAGACAGCTGCAAATTCATTAGAAGTGATCTTCCAATGATCCATTTCTGCAGAGTTTTCAAATTTCTCCATATAGCTTAGCATTGCTTGAAATACAATTCTACCAAAGCATCTCTTCTTTTTTTTTTTCCATCCACTCCTTCATCGGATTTTGAGGAAGATGAATGCTTTCCTCCTTATCGATACGGCGTCAGTGACGTCCATACTGATCGTAATAACCATTCCACAGCAAAAGGAATTTCGCTAGGTATTAAAAGGTTACACACCATCCAGAAGTTTCCCAGAATCCACAACTCTTACATAACTTATTTAAATTTATTTCATGCTTAAAAATCCTCTGCTTGAAATACGGTGCTACATGCACGGCGAGGCTTAGGACTTTTCAGCATTCATTTCTTTCAGTCACTATTCACTCCGCCACTTTCAAATCATCTTTTGATGCACAGACTTTGCTAAGCCTCTTAACGTGCCTGCCTGAGACATGACCGTGATTCACCATATGTCTTCTCGCCAGAGCTTGCAAGTTCCTGAAAGTTCCCCTGATCTGAGCATGCATATTCATCATAGAGCGTTTTCCATTCATGGTAAATGCTAGGGGGAAATGGGCTTATTATAGTGCAATCCCGATTATGAGTTCCAACAGTGCAGGAATTCTGTATTTTATGTTCAATTAACACATCCAACATAGTGTTTACATCAGATATGGACTGTGTTCACTTGCCTCATGTAGATCTTTTTAATAATACGTCAGTGGAAACCGTAAAAATTAATAGAACAGAATTTACTTTGCATCACAAAGATTACCTACAGTTTGATAAATAGTTAAGCTAGAGATATAAACATATGTATGTGCATAGAAAGTTTAAAGTATATAATATGTATAATCAGAATCTGAGACAAAGAATGTGATTAGAAAACTGAGACCACGTTTTCAGGATATTAATAGGAAGCATAATTTATATAGATTATCACTATCGTGATTCTACAAGACAGAGTGGTATTCTCCTGACTAAAAGTAACTGAGACAAATATAGTTTAACTTGCCCTTATGCATGCTGGCTTCTTTGATCAGCTCATTCTCTCTCTCATCTGTGTCACACTGACATATCTTTCATACTGACTCATGTCCTAGGGTCAAGGGTGATAAATAACTGAAATTCAAAATGCAAATGAGAGTCTTCATTACTTAGTTAAAAGGCAACATAAGCTAGTGATTAAAAGCGAGGGTTCGCATCTCAACCCCATGACTTATTACTAGTGAGAGTTTGAGTAAGTGTGTTAACCTCACTCCGTCTCAGATCACCAACTGTAAAATGGGCTT
>NW_011900429.1:3310-6060 GCF_000151845.1 Pteropus vampyrus | reverse complement strand
GTCTCTGCTTTGGGCAGAGTCATGTGGTCTTGTGGATTTGCAGAGAGAGGGGTCAGGCAGACGGCAAGGAGGTGCGGTCATCTGGAAGTGATGGGCGTGGAGAGATGCCACGTTAGGGACGCCGTGGGGTCCAAATGACGGGACGTGTCATCTAATGGGTGGCGTGTTGGGAGGGGTCAGAGGAGTCAAAGGAAATATGGAGTGAGGCTGAGTGGGAGGACAGTGCCCCTCGCATGGGAAATAGTGGCCTCGGGGTGCCAGACGGGAGCCCAGTGGAGACGTGAAGCAGGCAGAGGAAGCGTCGTCACCTTGAGATAGAGCTTTTAGAGTTACGTGTGAAGAGCAGTGGCTCGTTAGGTGACATCACAAGGGAACGAAGCTGGAGGAAAGAGATTCGAAGGCAGAATGTTGGGGAAACGCTTCGTGGATGGGAGGGAGGATGAACAGCCAGAGAAGGAATCTGAGGGGCAGTGAGGACGCAGGAAGAGAGAGAGTCCACGCTTGTTTCCTGAGCGGCTACTACACGCCAGGCACGGAGGAGCTGAAAACAGGCCGTTCCTGCCTTCGTGGCGTCTGCAATCTGGCTAGAACGCTCCGGAACATTCTCTCGGAGTCCGAGAAGCCAGTGAAAGGGAGGGGCTTGCAGGAACGGCGAAGCCAGACGTCGCCGAGGAGCGGGAAGGACGAGCCGAGGTCCCTGCGCTGACTTTGTCGAAGGCATTGATTATGTCAGGACGGCAGATGGAGGGCGCTTGCCGTGACGATTCACGCGGTTCTGACCAAGGGCTGTTTCTGCCGAGTCTGCCATGTTGCAAACCCCAGTTTCATAGCGCCCCAGTCTTGACACAGAAAGCGACGTCTGGGACCTTGACGTTTCTGTGCCGTCATTCTGGGCCATCTTGGGTGTTGGCTCATCTCTGATGGAGTGTCCAAACTGGGCCACTTCTGAGAGAGAAAGACAACACTATCAGTCATTCCCTTGAGACAGCCGGGGTCAACCAGGGTGGCCTCCAGCCAAAACACATAGGACTCTGTTGGCAGACTGAGGTCAATCGTGTCTACTCACTGAGTTTTTCTGAAAGTCTCAAATTTGTGAAAGTGTTTTAATGCTGCACTCTTCATCCTTTCTCGGGAAGCCTGGAAATTTGTTCCTATGCACGCACCTGGAGTCACCTCTAGATTTGAGTCAATTATCTCGTGTGTTCTAATGTTCTGCAGTTACCTATAGACCCTGCTGTGATAAGTAGAAACACAAATAACTTCAGAGGCATCTACTGTTATGAACGCGTCTCACCGTTACGCATTTTCCCCTAAACATTAGCGGATAGAATTGCAGCCGCCCTGCGTACGTGGCCCCCAGACATTTTCGACCCTGAGACATCGGTTCTCCTGGTTTATCGGAGCGTCGGTTACGACAGCCAGGGGTCGAACGTGACGGTGAAAGATACACGTCTGATCGAGCCCGAACGGCGCGTTACTAGGCAACCGTTAGCGTGCTGTTGCAGACGTGGTATATTTATTGGCTCCGAACTGTGTTTACAACACACCGTCACGCGTTTCTGCGACCCCAAGGGACCCACAGCCCAGCTGAGACGCGGAGCTCTTCTAAAAATGTGTGCTTGCAGCAGAGCAGGCTGTGGGGAGACCTGCACGCTGCTCCCCCGTCGCCTGCACACTCAGGAACTTGACCGACGTAGCTGGACTTTGGCGGCGTATGGTTGCCTGACGCTGGGGGTCGTTTCAGGGTAGGGGGTAGCCCAGTGGAGCGTCCGATAGCATCTACCAAGGCCAGAGTGTTGCACATCCAGTGCTGGCGCCTGTGTTTGCCATAGTTGGAACTTCTTGGATTTGTGGCTGCTGCGACTCAAGGAGCTAGCGAGGTTGTGCAAGCTCGTTTCTTTGGATGGGCGTCTAGGAGGCTCGGAATGCAGTCACAGTCACCTTCCAGCTGATGGAATTTGCAGTCGGTGAGTCTGGGGGGGTGTCTCACCTCTCGGCTTCATGTCACTTGGCCGGGCGTGGTTGCTGTCTGCCCTGGTTTGCCCGGTTTGCCGATCGCGTGTGTGGTTTCGGAGCTCACGTGAAATCTTTTTCTTCCCGGCGGTTCCCAGGCGGGGAGTTAAGTATTTCAGTGAACGGAAGTCCTCTGGCGTGTGGGACAGTGTCCGTTCGCAGTGGCGTTTGAATTCTGATGTGCGAGCGGCAGCCTGTTCTCACTGGCTGGTTCCTGGCGCGGTACATCGGGACAAAGCGTCTTTCTAAATTTAGTGCGACGAGGTGTCCGCGGCTGTTGAGCAGACCGGGAGGTGAAGGTGTCTAAGCCTTTGAAGCCTGGAAATTAAAGTTGTTTAAAAATCCATTTCAGAAAGAAAGGTGCATAACAATTAGCTGAAGCTCTCGGATCGTTTTCATTTTACTAGGGGAAAAAAAACATTTTTAAAATCAGTTCTTGGGCTTCAAGGCACATTGAATGGAGCGGTCATTCTGTTCCGTCTCCCTCAGTGTGGCCGCTGGACAGGTGTCCTGTAAACTCCGTTGAAAACCAGGCCTCAGCCTGGAAGAGGCTTCGTGACTTTTGTTGAAAAGCAGGAAATAAAAATACAGTTACGGAAACCAGTTCTTTACCGCCTCCCACTAAACAGAGAGGGGCTCTTTCTGGATGTATGAGCAGGAAAGCTTTGGAACGCTTTTGGGGGACCGGCTTGGGGCTTCGGCCGTGCACCAGTGACGCCCTCCGATCTACAGTGGGG
>NW_011900429.1:0-2028 GCF_000151845.1 Pteropus vampyrus | reverse complement strand
AAGGGGTGCTTCTTAGCAAAGCATGTGGAAAGAAGCCAGCGATGGGGAGGCTGTCCGAACGCAGTCTTCGGGGTGTCGGGAGCTAGGCCGCGGTCCGTCCCTCGGTTCTGTCACGTTTCATGCTTGCTTCTGTTCCGTGCTGTGAGCGTAGTGAGTGTTACAGTTCAGGTGTCTGTTTTGTGAGCCGCCTCAGGAGAAGGGAGAGAATCCAGTGGCCCCGTTTCTACACTAGGTGCGCTCAACCCCAAGCCTGGGTGCGAATGGATGTTTCTGCTTGTGTGACACGACTCAAAAAGTCCCCCAGTTCCTACAGGGAGGGAGGCGGTAAGGGATCACAGCGGAGAACCTGATACCAAAAGGACTCGCGGTGGAGATAGAGAAGTTGAAGTCTGTTTTTCTCCTGAACCCGTGTGTACTGTTACCTCAGAGTCGACACAGAAGCCACTACTTTTGTCATTGTCGTCTCCTTCCGGCTCCCCTTTGTCATAATCGTTAGATTTGTGCCGTCTCGTATGCCAGCCCCTGGCCCACACGACTGTTTAAACTTAAATCAATTTGGAATAAAATAAAAACGTAGATGCGAATGCCTTGAGTGTCTTAGCCGCGTCTCGGCTGCTCAGTCACCGCACGTGGCTTCTGCTGCCTCATTGGCCAGTGCGGGTAGGAAAGTTTTATATCAGATGAGAAGTGGCTACCCAGACTTTTGCCTAATAGATATTCCAGGCAAACAAGAAAATAAAAAAACCAATCTAAAATCTGAAGAAGAGAGTAATTTCGCAGTAGGCGACTAGATCAGTGAATAAAGCTTAAGCACGTCGAAAAAAATTACCGCATGAACGTCACTGTTGTGTCATTTCAGAGTATTAGGGGCGAAGGCGGTCTCTACGGACTCTTCTGGATTAAAAACCAAAAGTCATAAAAGTGACCTGGAATCAGAAATAACGTCCGATTTCTTAGCAATGGTGCAGGTCGGACGACCGACTGAGCACAGAAGTCTGTGGAGATCATTTTCACTCAGGATTTCGCGGTCCTTCCCGCACTGGTTAGTTAGGGATGGAATGCGGTTGTTTGTATATATATGGGATATCAGTATAATTTCGCTTTCCGTACGTCACAGCTCGGGAAGCTCCTGGAGAGTGTGTCCCCCCAAAAGAGAGTAAGCCAAGGAAAGGGGAGAGTGGGGATCCCAGGCACTGAAGGAGGCGGAGGGGATTGTCCCAAGGTCACTGTGGTTTCCAGGCTCGGCACGCCCAACGCTGACACCGAAAGGCTGGAAGCTTCAGAAGGGAGGCCTGGGGAGCAGAGTTGGGAGGGCGGCGGACACATTCTCTGAGAGTTTTGACCACGTGAAGCATGGAAAGATGGCGGAGGATGTCGGAAGGATTCCCAAAGAATCAGAGGAAATTAAGGAGCAAAAACAGAGGCAGCCAGTAACCTCAGGAAAGATCTCCGTACTCAACTGAGCTGAGCCCGTCCCGTCGTGGAAAGAATATGTGTTTTTAACCCCAAAACGTTACGCCGTGGGGCACACGTCAGGGGTAAACACAGGATTGGCGATGGGAATTTAAAACACCCCCGAATCCTCATCGGTACGCGAGGTAATGAAGTAATAACTCAAGTCGATAGATAGCAGGTTATTGAGAAACCTGTGTGGGTGTTTAGTGGCATCTCGGCCTCACTCACTAGGTGCCAGCAAATTTCTCTTCCTCCAGTCCCGCCAACTAAAAACGTCTTCAGACATCGGTCAGGATCCCCAGGGGGCAAAATCTGGCGCATGTGAGGGCCGCTGATTTAAAGGATTTGAAATGTGTTCTTGAAGGCGTCATCTCCGAATCTGAAGCCGCTGCTCAGTCTGGGTAAGGCAGCGGACGAAAGCGTCACTCCACAGAGTTCGAACCCCGCGGCCAGTGAAGGGGTTCGGAATTCTCTGGGGTTCGCGAATACCCCTCCTGCGTGCTGGAACCCGTCGGAGCCCCTGGCCGTTGGCCTGCTTATTTCAGGGTTCACTCAAAACAGAAAAATAGGACC
>NW_011900428.1:0-3538 GCF_000151845.1 Pteropus vampyrus | reverse complement strand
AAGAAAGAAAGAAAGAAAGAAAGAAAGAAAGAAAGAAAGAAAGAAAGAAAGAAAGAAAGAAAGAAAGAAAGAAAGAAAGAAAGAAAGAAAAGAACTCAAAGATGTGAGCACGTAAATCAAGGTAAAGGTGGAGAGTAATAAAATCAAAACAGAAATTACTTCCGAAACTGTGGAAAAAGGACTTTTGAAAATGTGTTTTTCGAGGACACCTGCAAACCTTGTCAAGATTAAATTATTCCAAGCTCTGCTAATTAACCAGAAGCTGGCAACAATCGGGTCAACAAAAAGGGATGGATTTGGGGCAGGGCAAGAAGAGGGTGGTGTTTTAACTGGTCTGTCCTCCTTCCTCCCTCCCAGCCCCTTGGGACGTCTGGGGACCAGCAGCTTCTCCAGCACATTTCGTCAAAAAGCTGACGCCAAGAGCATTTCCTCTACTTGACCTAGAAGCTCCCTGGAAAGCTTTTTTTCTTTTTAATTTGTTTGGACTGAAAGCGTGCCCGGCGAGAAAAGCTTCTTTGCACATCACTTGGGAGAATGCACACCGTCGTCCAGTGTGTGTGGAGCTCACTCTCAGCCCGAGCCCGGAGGAAGCCCCGCCACAACCTCAGGGGACTTGACGGGGTGGACACGGTGGAAATGAAGCTGCTGACCACGGGCCGGTGAAGTAGTTACTCAGCACAGAAGGGACTTGGGGAAATGTTCCAACGTCTACAGACGGAACGAACAGCGTGCTCATCGGCGACGGATGGGCCACGGACGAAGTCAGAAAGGAACTCGGAAGAGAAGAATTTGCACTCGATGACAACGAATATACATCGTGTCAAAAGTGTACGGTGCTTTCGCGGGCCATTAATCGCCGTAAAAGTCTATATGGAAAAATCTCAAAACGACAGTGTGACCATTGGTCTTAAGAATCTAAATTAACGGGACCGAATCCAACTAAATGCAAGCAGAAGAGATATTTAATGTAAAGATTAAAGCGTGAGTAGATACTATTGGGAATAAAGAAACAATACGGACAATCGTGGACATCGGAGCTTCGTTCTTTGTAAAGATCTACGACATGGACCACTCTTAACTAGACTGGCTGACAAGAATCATCGTTCAAATTATTTGAAGTGGGAATACAAGAGAGACGTCACGCTGGTCTCACAGAAACGACAATGAGCATCAGGCGAGTGGACCAATAACCACGCGCTGACGTAGGAACCGCTAGATCGGACGAGCCAGGTCGTAGACGGACAGAAATTACTGACACGGCCTCAAAGCAGGGAATGTGAATGTGAGCAGATCTGCGTGTCACAGGGGACCGAGCTGTAATTAAACACACACACGCACACACACACACACACACGCACGCGCACAACGTCCCACATCGCTTCGTCGGCGAATTCTACGAAATATTTTAGAAGAATCGGTGATTTCACGAACACTTGCAAAAATAAGGAGAGGAGAAAACGCTTCCTGGTTCCCTCCTTGGGGACAGTAAGGCTGTGACGTCGTCCCAGGCGGGGACGCCACAGGAAAGCAGAGGCAAAGCCCGTCACGAACACGCGCACTCACACCCGCAGCAAGACGTGGCAAAGCAGCCTCAGCGACACACGGAGAGGGCCGTGTGTCACGGCCAGCGACACACACGCACTTAGCTCACGATTCGGGGATGAAGAGCCCCCGTGAGCAGCTTCTAGAAGGCAAGGGCCCGTCTGTGATCCGCGGGGACATCGCCTTGGGACAGGGCGTTTTAGGACAGCGGCCGGGCGGGGCCGAGAGCCCAGCGTCTCTGGGACCAGGTGTAGCGCCCGTGAGTGACCCCTTTTCCTCACGTGGGTGGCAGGGGCGTTTGGCAATGCAGAGACCACAATTTCACGGTCTCTGAGCTCTTGAGACGCAGTGACATGTCCAGGAAACGTGATGCAGGACAGTCAGGCTCCAAGCACTACTTCTAGCTCGAATCCGTACGTATGTCAGGTAAGGGACTTTGACTCCACAATCTACGTACGGAAAGTGACACTTGGTAGAACTCCAGAGGAACATATTTTAAACTGTGTCATCAAAAGCAGGGTTTTCAGCAGAGAATGGGTATGGGTCCTTGAAAGCGTGGTGAACGTGTCACCCCAGGTGAGGCCCGGCTGGAAGGGTGACTGATCCATCCAAGGCTCTCGTAGAGGGGACGAGCTCAGTCATATTTTTATGGGATAAGCTAATGAGTCATGTGGTTTATAGGGACGCGTTTGGGTTGAACATTAACACTAAAAAGTGTAGGCAAGGGTGGCTTTTAATGACGACGGTCATTCACGCTCTTACACGCACACAGAGAAGTAAGGAAATCCACTTTTGACATCCCGAGAGCTCCTTCTAGCACACTGATCGGAAGCAGACTTTTAAGAAACAGAAGACGCAGAAAGAAGCTTTGGCCCTCCGCCTTTCCGGCCCCACAGATTCAGACAGAGAGGCCTGGTCCAGGAAGGAACGGCAGCTCAGCCGCCCGAGCCTAAGCCAAATCGAGGATGGTGGGTGGGAGGCTGCAGGCAGGTGCCTGCCTGCTGGAGCAGCCCATGTCCCAGCGAAGAGGAAGGCACCTGCCATGCCTGTTCTGTCTTCCCCAATTACCTGTCACCGGCCCCTTTCCACTTGTGAAGTTGAAGACCCCATCCCTGCCTTTCCTCTTTGTCCCAAATGTCAGGGACACCCAACGTCACCTCAGTGCCTTTGGAAATCCTGTGCGTATGTGAACTCACCGTGCGCACGTTCTCAACTGGGCATTCGTCCTGCGCATCTCTCTGTGCGTTCGACGGTTAGTCCAGCTTTAAGAACGGAAGGGGTGACAGGGACAGCTGTTCTGTTTTTATTCTCCGTCAGGGCATTCCGTTGGGCGCCCCATAATGCCACTTAAGGGACAGTCTCACAGTGACCCACGAATCGTGCAGGGGAAGGAAGCGGGGTTAAGGGGGGTGCAGAGGCGTGAGGGGTGCAGGTCCACGTGGGGACGTCAGAGCGCTGCGTCTTGATGCTGCTGGCTCCTCAAACTCACACACGAGGCCAGGTGGCACAGACAGACACGTGTGCCCATGTTGGCATCGCTCTGATGCTGTGCCACGGTCACACACAGGCGTCCACGGGGCGTGCCAGGTCGCAGGCCCCATGGGACCTGTGTGGATCGCCTTTGCAAACTCTTGGGGCCCTACCCTTTCTCCCGAAGGACAACATTAAAAAGCAGACACCATCGAATAGCTGTGAAGCTGAACGTGTCCTGTTACATTGAGTAGTTTAAATAACACGTTCCTCATGGCCTTTCTGAAACAATCAGAGACAGATCACAGAGCTGTGTTCGCCCCAACTATTTCTTTTTTCTTATTTTTGCTTCATTTAATAATCACTCAGCATGACTTGGGGGTTTAGAAATTAAAATAAGGGCGGATTTTTAAAAAGTCAACATCATATGCCCTCAGAACAGCAGCACGAACTATGAAGAATTCGTTTGAAATACATCAGTGTGAAAACATTTTGAGAATCGAGCTTTCTTTGAATCACTATTGTT
>NW_011900427.1:4227-4662 GCF_000151845.1 Pteropus vampyrus | reverse complement strand
AGGGGGCACACGAAGTTGAAATTAAGGTGTTTCGCTGTTTTGTTTTGTTTTATTTTTAGAAGTGGATTGGCTGCCCCGATAGGTCTGCAGTCATCCGAATGGAAAACGCACTCGATTTGTTTTGCTACACCTTGAAATTGAACATCCAATTTGGTCTGCCCATTAAGTCAGTGTTGATTTGCTCTGGGCCCTACGACAAGCTTCAACCAGGCTGAAGGATTTAAAGAAAAAAAAAAAAGTTTTAAAGTCACTGGCGTCATTGAGGGAAAGTTTTGATCTCAAGACTACAGAAAGACGAAAGAAAGCACATTACAACTTTTCCTCCAGAAACTAAAATACTAAAGACCACGGGAAGAATTCCATTTAAAAATGCTTTATCTCCTCTTTGACGTAATGGGCTACCCCAACCAGGATTTACGCCTCTCTTCCTCCTGT
>NW_011900427.1:0-962 GCF_000151845.1 Pteropus vampyrus | reverse complement strand
TCAAGTGCAGCCGCCACGAAGTGTGTTTGTGCAGCTCGCAGACCACGAAGGAATTGTACACGGTGCATGTCGACGATATGTAAAGGGAGCGTGTGCACTGGCACAGGAGCGCTACACGACATGTGAATGCCACCGCTGTCGACGCGGCTTCCCCGGCCACAGGGACGCACAGGGACGCCCGTGCGTGCCCTCCTGATCCTTGCGGACTGGACGACTGCAGAAGCTGCCATGTGGACCGTCTGGCCCGCAAAGCCGAAAATCCTTACCATCGGTGCCTTCGTGGAAATCGTCTGCCCAATCGTGGCTTAGGAAACCTCCTCGAAATGCGTCTTCGGTGCGGAGGCTGGAAGCCACGGGCCGTACCTGCTGAAGGAGACTGGAAACCGGTGCCAGATGGACTCGTCCGCATCACTGCGGATGCTGGGCTGTCCAACGCCTGGTCAGCGTGGTACCGAGTTCCAGGGGCTGGCCCCTTGGGGTGCTCCACTCAGACACGCCATGGGGCTGTCGTTAGCTGGTGTCATGTACTCGTTGCGAGTAAAGCAGATGGGGATCCACATGGGAAGCTCTGTGTCCCCAAGGGGACGCTTAGCCACCGCATGTGTACAGTTAGTTCCGTGCTGATGTCTTAGTCGTGGTGGGGTGAACGTCACTGGTTACCTTCCTGTCGAGCTCAGCCAGTCACCGCTGCACCTGCAAAATATCGTGCTACGTTTTAACGTTGAGTGAGGTCACTACGTAGCAAGGACCAGGCAGACGTCCGGTCCCTCCTCCCATGTGTGGGCAGGGTGTGACAGCAGGCTGGGATAGAAAGCGTCCCCACTCCCCAGTCTGGAAGGAAGGAGGCGTCTCAGCAGCTCATCGTGTAGGAGAACAGAGCTTGCCATGCCCAAATCTGCCTTTGGGGACATTGATTATTTTAAGCCAGTTATTTTTAAGAAACGAAAGACACAGGAAAAACC
>NW_011900426.1:3183-4250 GCF_000151845.1 Pteropus vampyrus | reverse complement strand
TGTCATCGTTTGAAAGGCTCAGTCTGAGCGTGAATCGTGTGTGTTCTCTGAACATTCTGTCCCCTTTTAACTTTGTAGCAGAGCGGTCTTCCTTTCCCGTCTCTGCCAACGACGCTCGGAAACAATCGAATCTTCCTAAGTGTGCCTAAAGCTCGATACGTTAGGGACATTATCCACCTTCCGAGTTATTTCAAGTGACAATTTTACTCAATTGTCACCGCTGTGTAACAGGCTGATATCCTTCCAGCCTTTGAGAATGGCCCCTGTGTCCACGCCCGGGCAGCATTGTGGTGGAGTTTCAGTAGCTAACAGGAGCGAAGGTTTAGTGCTGCCTACGTTACGTGTTTGTGGCAGGCCGGCTGCGACTCGGTTTGTGTTGCCTTCGCCCAGGACCCAGGTGACAGGACATCTGTATCTGGAGTGCCGCGAATCTCACGGCCGAGGGAAGAGGCCGTGGGCCACAGGCAGGCCTTCGGTGCCTGCGCAGCAGTGGCCCACGTCGCTTCCACTCCCGTCTCATTGGCCAGAGCCCCCGTGGCCAGGCTGACATTAACGAATGGGGAGACTAACCCTTCCTCAGGGAGTGGGGTGCACACCTGGCAGTAATCACGCAGCCCACAGCAGGAGCTTCTGCTCCCAGAGAGGAGGGGACAGCTGTGGAGTGGGGCGAGCAGACTCCACCCAGACAGGATGGTCCTGCCTCCAAGAGAACTCGCTCAGTCCTCAGCTTAATTCGAATAATCATAAGGAATGTTACTAACCCCCCGAAGTGAGAAGTCTGCTCCTGTGGTGCTGGCTGCCCTGCAGTGTACCTACACACTTGGGGTCACGGCCGGGCCTGATGACACTCATGAGTCCCTGTCAGAGGCCCATCGCTCAGGAGGCGGGGTCTTCGGAAACTGTCGCTTACGCACAGCCCTTGCCCACCCACTCCATGGACCTCGGCCTCTGAGGGTGGCCTTGACGGCAGATGTCCTTGTGATGAGAGGCAGATGCTGGACGCAGTGTGTTCCTCTCATGAATAATGATGAAACAGGACTGCCAAGGAAGCCTCAGGGGAGCACGGG
>NW_011900426.1:0-368 GCF_000151845.1 Pteropus vampyrus | reverse complement strand
CCACCACCACCATCACCTCCACCATCACCATCACCTCCACCATCACCATCACCACCACCACCTCCACCATCATCACCACGGATACCACCACCAACTCCACCACCACCATCACCTCCACCATCACCATCACCTTCACCACCACCTCCACCACCATTACCACCGATACCACCACCAACTCCACCACCACCATCACCTCCACCACCACTACCACCTCTACCACCATCACTACCAATACCACCACCAACTCCATCACCACCACCACCTCCTCCACCACCACCACCACCATCACCACCATCACCACTACCACCTCCACCACAACCACCACCACCACCACCTCCACCACCTTCACCACCACCGCCACTACTACA
>NW_011900425.1:2081-3827 GCF_000151845.1 Pteropus vampyrus | reverse complement strand
GGGGTCTCTGGGGCCTCAGTTGCAAAAGAGCTTTTCTAGGCTGGAAAGTTCTTAAACAGTATCTGGTCCGACGACTTGCTGTCTAAACTGAGTTCCGTAGAAATGCTTCAGGAGAAAGAAGAGAAAGGGTCCCTGGCATCCACCTTACTCATCCAGAGACTCGGCTCTTATCTCTGTTACAGATGGAGATTTTCTTTGAAAGAAGGTTCTGCTACTAAAAATTGCAGCATATTTAACAGCAATTTAAAAAATGCAGCACATGATTTAGCTGAATGTAATCTATTTGGTAGTAAAAGATGGTCAACATATGTCAATTTAGGTAAAAAATGTTTCCCATTTCCTAGTTTCTTAGTATTAGTAAATCGCTGAAAGAAATTATGACGTTGTAACAGTATGAATATTACAGCAGTGTCTGGTTATTCAGCTTTCAGGTTATTCTGTGTGTGTGTGCGTGTGTGTGTGCGTGTGTGTGCGTGTCTGTGTGTGTGTGTGTGTACCTGAAAGCTGAAGCGGACACTGCTGGCTGTCTACCCAATATTCACTCTCTTTCTTGACCAATAATACTCTGATTTTGTTGGCATGAAATGTGTCTACTTTAAAATACTCACTTTCCCAGACACCCTTGCAGCTAGGAGCCATGTTCTGACCAGTAAAAAGTCAGCGAGGGTCCTGAGATGGAGCTCTGGGAAAAGCACTGCGGAGGACACGGCGCTGGCCGGCCTGCATGTTTGCTCTCCTCCCGACTTCATCATGAATTTGTGCCGGGAGCTGCAGCCTTCATCTCATGATCATGAGGCTCATGTGAATGAAGGGTGGACGCACGAAGGCAGAACCACCTCGGGGCTCATGAAACTAAAGCTTCGAGGCCCAGAAGGGGCCCTGGCGATGTGTTCACGTGGTTATGTAGAGAGGAGGCTATTTGAAGTGTAATCACCGAATGCTGCTGTTTCTTCCTACTTCCCTTCTGCGGCTTCTTTCTACGTTACCAAAAACTAAATGGGAGGCTGAAAGGAAATTTCTAATCTGTCAATAAGAAGAAAATCTGATCAAATACGTTACAGGAAGGACTGACTTCTTTTCTTTTCTGTCTGCATAGAAAAACTACAAACTCATCATATATGTAAAGGCCATCGAAGGACAAAAAAATATGTGAAAAAAATCTACAAAGTGTACTGAGCGGCTAGTTTACAAAACCATTATTTTCTGTTTGTGGTATCTGCCAGTTATTAAAATTTGAATTTGACTGTGCTTTGTTTTCTCGGTCTCATTCACTTTTATACCTAACTTTGCATTCCCTTATTTTAAAGAATGCCTCCCAAACCCCATAAACTGGAGGTCCCACAAAACCCAGATTTCCCTTCCTTACTGATAAGGCAGGATCCCCTGCCGTTTGCTTCCTCTTCTACGAAATGCAATAGTCACAGCATTTACCCACAGTTTGTGGGGAGGATTCGGTTAAATGGACTCAGACATGTGAAGAAGCCAGCACAGGGCTTGTCCATGACAAGTGCGGAACTCAAGTCATGCCTTTTGCCACTGTTAAAGGTACCCGAAAATAAATGTAAGCTTTAAAACAAAAAACCGAGATTAAAACAAAAAACTATGGTTAAATATCTACACCCTTTTGACTAACGCGATGAAGACACTTCAGTCAGGGCATTCTTTTTAGGAAGAATTAAACGATTATTCAGCACAGTATGGATGATATTTAAACATTCAGAAACGACCAAGCAAGGAGAACATATC
>NW_011900425.1:0-596 GCF_000151845.1 Pteropus vampyrus | reverse complement strand
CGTTGCATTCCAGGCCCCACCCGCTTCACGCGGTACTCACTCCCAGGTACTCCGTGGTCAGAAGCTTCTCTCCCGAGAGCTCTCCGAGCTGGGGCTGGATCAGTTCGTCTTTGTCCAGGTCAGCTTCCATAGTGTCGTGGTCCTCCTGTTTCAAAGGAGACACGTGGTGAAAGCTCTGGACCCCCTGCCACGAGTTCCCGGAGGGGAGGGTCCCCCCGGCGGGCACCTGCCACTAAACGAGAAGGCCTTAGCCCAACCTCCGCCACTCGTGGGTCCGCGTTTCAAAAGTCTGCCCCCTGCTTATGACCTCTCCGCGAAGACGGCAGGGAGCACGGCAGCCCACCTCCTGGGGAGCCGGGAGCCTGGCGGACACGTCCACGGCACAGACGGGAGGAGGTTCAGCAGCACGCAGCGGTCCAGCCCACCCCAAGTCTCAGGATTTCTCCCTCGCTGCGTTCAAGGCACCACGTGACCAACCGAACAGCGCCTTCTTATGCACAAGCCTTACAGGGGACACAAAACTCTAGGATAGGCTTGCTTTTCTCAAGTAGTTTACAATCAATAAGTAAGAAGACTCAGCAAAAAGAGAAGAGTTG
>NW_011900424.1:4133-5736 GCF_000151845.1 Pteropus vampyrus | reverse complement strand
GTATATAATTATTCACTGCCAACAGACTATATTTTAAAAATAGTCACGAAGAGCAGGAATAATTAAGCTGGCATTAGACTCCATTATTAGATCACCATTGTTTTTTAGCCACGTGATTTAACAAATTTCTGTCTTGACTGAGACTGAAATGCCCATGAAGATTAATTGTATTTCAGGGTCAGTCACGGGAAAGTGTAAAATGTAAGTGTGGGTTTCGATTCGCCAAACCCAGAAGCTGGCAGTGCGCATCAGAGGCCGCCATGCTGTCCTGGGCGATCTGCCCGGGAACAATCCAAGTTCCCTTTGATGCAACTGATTTATGCAAGTGGAAGGAAAGCCACGTGGAGGTGGCACCCTGTGACTGTGGCTGTGCCCTCCCCTAAAAATCGACCTGGAGAAATTCCAGAGCAGGAGAACAAAACAGCAGGCATAAGGAGATCGAAAAGGCCTGGGGGAACCAAAGCCTGGCTTAAGTGGCGCCTGGTGTGGAAGGCGGGCTCCCAAGCGTTGCCTGCGGAGCCCAATGAACAAACGAAGCCGAGTTTATTGCTGTCGAGGTAGAGGGGAGCATCAGCTCCCGAAAGGTCTGCGGCGTCTCGGAGGGGACAAGGCACTGCCCAGACGTACAGAGAATAAGACCCTTCTGTGACCCCAGAAGACACCTGTGCCCTGGAGGCTCTGTCTCGGGGCCTGGACCGTGGGGATGGGCTGTCGACAGGGAAGGGGCAACTAGGGAACTTTGGGAAGTGACGAAATGTTAAATATCTGATTGTGGTAATGTACAAGAAGACCTAAACTTGTCTACCTTACTCAAAAGTTACATTCAGACGCATTATTGGTATATAAATTATGCCTCAATAAAGTTGACTTTTTTAAAGGGCAAGGATGAAACGAGGTAGCGGAAGGCTGTTAGGTGGTGGTGAACACGTGGAAAATCATTATACTCTTCTGTCTATTTTTATTGGTATTTGAAAATTACCATAAAGAAAAGATTTTTAAAAGCCAAAAGATACCGCATCCAACTTCCCTCACTCCACCACCCACAACGACATGCCCCCGCACCTTCCCCCTCCCCCGTGAGACTGAAAAGTTAGGGCAGGAACCCCTAATGTTTGCACATTATTTACAAAATCCGTTGCACACGCTTTAACTCTTATTCTCACTAGAATCCAGGGCAGCCAAAGCTTGCCGTCCCTCTCTCCCGAGGGAAGTGTATGACATCTATGGGAAGCAACTTGCCCAAGATCACACAGGGGGGGCAGCAGGCTGGGACCCGAGCCCAAGGCTCCTGACGGGCACAGGTGTTTCTCCCATAGCACCTCCCACGAGGCCCCCGGGGCCACAGGCACAGCCTCCATGCAGTGGGACTTCTGCCTGGCACAGCACCTGCCCAGGCTCCTCTGAACAAGTTCAGAAAGAGCCTCCAGCAGGGCAATGCTCATTCAGCGATTAGCAACTGGAGTTGGAGTTAGTTGCCTGTTGGTTACTGTGGTTATGACCGACTCAGTTGTCCATGAGCCCCAAACAGGAAACTAAGACAGGGAGACGTCCAGGCAGGGTCAGCGATGTCCCTGGCTGTTTGCAGAACATGCCGATCGTCTCC
>NW_011900424.1:0-614 GCF_000151845.1 Pteropus vampyrus | reverse complement strand
CTCTCCCAGCGGGCAGTCACCGTCCCCAGCTTCAGCGCTTTCCTCCAGAGTCTGACAGTAAGAGCATCTGTGTCCACGTCCCCCTTTGGGCACGGCGGTAGCACGTGATGCGACCGTGCAGCCCTTGCTCTTGGTTTCTGAGCCCGTGAGTCACGCTGACCAGTATGCAGAGCGCAGCCTCGGCCTTGTCGTTGGCTTCAGAACGTTGTGGTCCAGTGTGCTGTTCGCGGCCTTTTTCCCGTGGACGGGCGCCGCGGTCGCTTCCGTCGCAAACGGTGCCATGATTGATCAGGGCGCGTGCATAGGATGAGTTTCCGGACGTGGAATTGCTGCATCAAAGGGCTTCTGCGTTTGTAATTTTGATCGATAACGCCAAATCGTCCTCCATGGAGGGGAATCCACTCTATGCACAGACCCCCGTGCACGTGGGTGTCAACTGCAACAGGCATGCGAGTCCCAGGTGATGCCCCAAGGTGGGTTAGCCAGCTGGAGACAGGGAGAGTGAACAGGTGACGAGAGCAGCGGTCCAGGAGAGAGACGCAAGGGTCCATCTCATGTACGGGGTTCCCGTGGTGATGATTTGGAGAGATACTAGGAGGTAAAGTCGGCCTGAC
>NW_011900423.1:1405-2616 GCF_000151845.1 Pteropus vampyrus | reverse complement strand
AACCGGCTGGTTCTGCCTTCCCTGAAACACCTTGGCATGAATCATACCTGGCTTCCAGGCTCCCCCAGGCCTGGCTGTCTCCCCTGGGGTTACTTCAGATATACCCTATCCACTTCCTTCTCCGCTGTGGTAAACCCAAATGGCCGTTCATTTCCAGACTAACCTCAAACCCAGAGTTTGAGGTAATTAAATACTGCCTATGAGGTTACAATCCTGGAAACTTTCTCCCAAATGATGTAAGTACAGGGAGCACTGCGTGCCTGGACACACACCCCGCACACCCAGGGCTGTGAAGACGGAGAGCACAACAGCTGCATTTGTTTCTGTGATCAGACCTTGAAATTAACATGGCAATTACAGCTACCAAGAGAAAGGGAAATCAGCATTTACTATTGATTTGTATAAACAAATGCAAAAAAAAAAAAAAAGAAAAAAAGATCACAACCCACAGCGCTCACTGAAGGAAATAAGTAATATTTAATGTGCCTTTGTCAAAATAAAAGCTCTTATTCCTGGAACTCTTGCTAACATCATGTCAATGGTGATAAAAGGGTAAAGGAGCTAAACATCATTAACTGGGTGCCTACTGTGTGTCAGATACTGGGTTAAGCAAATTATATGTGTGTGCGTGTGTGTGTGTGTGTGTGTGTGTGTGTGTGTGTGTGTAATGTCTTTTAATCCTCAAAATGACCTTAGAAGTTGGAATTGTTATCCTCAGTCTATAGATAGGAAACTGCAGGAAAGAAAGATCAAGTAGTCTTCCCGAGATCACACAGCTAGTAAGTGTCAGGGGCAGGACTCAAACCCATGTCCCTTGAATACCAAAGCCTGAACTCCTTCTGTTGCTCTCCCTTGCTTATCTCCTAACAGAAATGTGAATGGCTGCACCTCTACAGCTGGCTAGAAAGCCCCTGAGGAAGTCACTCTCGCAGTACCCATTTCATATCCCAGAGACAGGTTAGGCTGGAAAGAGCCTTGAAAGTGATCAACTCCAATCCCCTAGAAAAAGAAGCTCGGAAATGGGTGTGGATCACTTCCCGAGGTCCCACAGCTGAGAAAGAGGGCCGTTCAGTCTAAGGTTTCCTCTCTCTCTGGCCCCTGTTCTTTTCACTATATGAGGCTGAGGTTTCCCATCTCAGGAGTTAATGGTTTCCCAAAACAATCTGTTGTTCTTTTTGTTTTTTCAATAATGAGATTTCTATTCTCACCTG
>NW_011900423.1:0-440 GCF_000151845.1 Pteropus vampyrus | reverse complement strand
CACAGCTAGTAAGTGTCAGGGGCAGGACTCAAACCCATGTCCCTTGAATACCAAAGCCTGAACTCCTTCTGTTGCTCTCCCTTGCTTCTCTCCTAATAGAAATGTGAATGGCTGCACCTCTACAGCTGGCTGGAAAGCCCCTGAGGAAGTCACTCTCGCAGTACCCATTTCATATCCCAGAGACAGGTTAGGCTGGAAAGAGCCTTGAAAGCGATCAACTCCAATCCCCTAGAAAAAGAAGCTCAGAAATGGGTGTGGATCACTTCCCGAGGTCCCACAGCTGAGAAGGAGGGCCGTTCAGTCTAAGGTTTCCTCTCTCTCTCGCCTCTGTTCTTTTCACTATACGAGGCTGAGGTTTCCCATCTCAGGAGTTAATGGTTTCCCAAAACAATCTGTTGTTCTTTTTGTTTTTTCAATAATGAGATTTCTATTCTCACCTG
>NW_011900422.1:2372-2807 GCF_000151845.1 Pteropus vampyrus | reverse complement strand
CTCGCTCTATGTGTTCACGTAGTTTAAGTCTACTGGCATTTGTTTTTCTCTTGCTCATACCCCAGGCCCAGTCCGAAAGTTATCAATCCCAACTCAGGAGCTTTGGTACAAGTACAGTGAGTAAAGATGATGTATCTGAGGCTCCTGCCCCATAGAGATGTGCGGGCTAGGGGACAGCCCATCCTTCTTCAGTAGGGAGAGCTTCCAAAGCAATGCCTCCCTACCCACACCTGAGCACATGAGCACAACGCACTCTTGGCCTCCACATTCCCCTCCCTTTGAATGTTGGTTCAAGACTTCAAAATGACTCCAAGGTCTATCAGCTTCAGAAGCAAAGAAGGGAATCTGGTCACATTCTCCTTGACCCTGAACCTTCTATCTTGCTTTCCTGCTGCTTCTATTTGTAACTTTCCCTAATGCCACTCTGAAAATACG
>NW_011900422.1:0-2322 GCF_000151845.1 Pteropus vampyrus | reverse complement strand
CTGGTCACATTCTCCTTGACCCTGAACCTTCTATCTTGCTTTCCTGCTGCTTCTATTTGTAACTTTCCCTAATGCCACTCTGAAAATACGCTGGGGAACTTCTTTGTCATTCTGAACTCCATCTAACCTGAGATCTTTCTCTAAAGCTCTGCTACCTTGGGGTGTACAATCAAATTCTGAAATCCCTTCCAAGGTGGAATGCAGGACAGCAGGCTAGACAATGTTCAACTGTGGTCCCCCCACAAAATGCCCAACATTGACATTTTTCTATCATGGGTCTACCCCTGTATTTCTCTCATGAAGACCAGTAGCTGCAGCCTTCTATGCAAAGGAAGAATAGCAGAGACATTTGCTCCTAAATTTATTTGCCCATTAGCCCTGAATCCCTTCTGAAGATTAAACTGCAGCCTCTAATCATACTTGCTCATTTTCCAAGGAAACATGGCAACTCTTCCCACAGTCTCTCTTCACAGGCAGCTGAAATGGAAAATCCATGGACTTTGGAACCAGACAGGCCTAGACTGAATCCCAGCTCCACTCAGCTCTATTCTAGGGCAATTTCCTTAGTACTGGCTTCCTTATCTGTAAATGGGAATAATAATTCCTACCTCATAAGATGTTCGTGACCACCAAATAAGTTCCTCCCTTCTTTACTCTTCTGATACACCCAGTTTCCACCTCAGCCCTTCAGCTAAGTCCACATCAGCCCTGACCAGGTATGTATCATTTGGCAATTAACCTTGGACACAGCTTAAAATTCCAAAATGTGAAGATCACATTTCTGATGGATATACTCCTTCCTTTCTATAAAAAGTTTGGAAACTGTTATAAGTATGTATTATGAGCCGCCAAGCCAAAAGAAAATAATAACATTCCTTTTGTTAACTACAGAACCTATAGCCCCAGTAGACATACAGTGACAGACATAGAGACATACCTACCTGCAACGCAGAGATTATGGTTCCCCCTCTCACCTGCTTTCTTTAGTGCCTGCTTACCTTCTCCTTCCTTATAAAAGTCAAGACTTATAGAATCTTCAAAACTCTCCAAGGTTCCCTCCCTACTTTTTTTTAATTTTTAATATTAAAAAATTTATTGGTATTAAAAACAATTTTTAAAATGACTAGTAGTCATTTAAGTTCATCTAGATTTAAGAACACATAGTAGAAATGGTTCATTATATAGTTTGGTACGAGATTATTGCTGAAATAATAGTTTTCTTTTTATTGTTTTAATTACTTTTTTTTGATCAGGTAAATCCTTTCTCTCCCTACTTTTTTTTAAGAGGGAGCAAAAGGCTCAGAGAACTTAAGTGATTTGTTCAAAGTTGCACAGCTAGTTAATGACAAGTAGATGAGCAATTTGAGCCCAATGGTTAAGCACAGCAAACTGAGTAGCTCATGAAAAGATTAGTTGAAGAGGCACCACACCACAAGGCTGTATTTCATAGAACCTTAGCAGGCTAAAAGACATATATTCTGTGAATTTCAGCATATTATTAAATATGTAATATATGCATTTATTGCCAACAGCATTTCACAGATCTTTGTTTGGATTTTTTAGAGCATCTGCATTCTAGACCAGTGCTGTCAAATGGAACTTTGTGAGAAATGGAAATGCACACTATTCAACAAGCTACAGGTACCTACTGAGCATTTGGACTGTGGCTAGTGCAGCTGAGGAACTGAATGTTTTAAATTTACTTTATTTTTTACTGTGGTAAAATACACATAAAATTTACCAGCTTAACCATTTTTAAGTGTATAGTTCAGTAGTATTAAATAAATTTATAAAATACAACCATCACTATCATCCATCTACACAGCTCTTTCCATCTCGTGAGCCTGAAATTCCATACCCATTAAACAGAAACTCTCTATTCTCCTCTCCCCCAGTCCCTGACAACCACCATTCCACTGTATGATTCTGGATACTCTAAGTCTTTAAGTGGAATCATACAGTCTTTGTTATTTTGTGACTGGGTTATTTCACATGGCATAATGTCCTCAAGGTTCATCCATGTTGTAGCATGTGTCAGAATTTCCTTCTTTTTCAAGGTTGAATATTAATAATATTCCACTGTATATATATAACACACTTTGCTTATCCATTCATCTGTCAATGGACACTTGGGTTGCTTCCACATTTTAGCTATTAAGAATAATGCTGCTATGAACATGAGTATACAAATATCTCAAGACCCTGCTTTCAATTCTTCTGGGTATATAACCAGAAGCAGAATTACTAGATCATATAGTCATTCGAGTTCCAATTTTTGAAGAACCACCCCACTGTTTTCCATAGCAGCCATACCATTTTACA
>NW_011900421.1:4914-5338 GCF_000151845.1 Pteropus vampyrus | reverse complement strand
TGGGGTGAAATACTCTGAAAATATCTATCTGAATCCATCTGGTCTAGTGTGTCTTTTAGGCCCATTGTTTCCTTGTTCATTCTTTGCTCGGTAGATCTGTCCATTGGTGTCAATGGGCTGTGAACGTCTCCTACTGTGAGCGTATTACTATTGATCTCTCCTTTTATGTCAGTCAATAATTGCTTTATGTTTGTAGGTGCTCCTATGTTGGGTGCGTATATGTTTACTAGGGTTATGTCCTCTTGATTTATCAATCCCTTTATCATTATGTAACACTCTTTTTTGTCTCTTATTATAGCCTTTGTTTTAAAATTTATTTCATCTGATATAAGTATCACTACCCCAGCTTTTTTTTTCATTTCCATTTGCATGAAATATGTTTTCTCATCCCTTTACTTCAAGTCTGTGAGTGTCATTTGATCTG
>NW_011900421.1:0-909 GCF_000151845.1 Pteropus vampyrus | reverse complement strand
GAGCCGCAGGTGAAGAAGAAGAAGCTACAGTTGAGGATAGAGCCACAGGTGAAGAAGAAGCTACAGTTGAGGATAGAGCCGCAGGTGAAGAAGAACCTACAGGTGAGGATAGAGCCGCAGGTGAAGAAGAACCTACAGGTGAGGATAGAGCCGCAGGTGAAGAAGCTGCAGGTGAGGAAAAAGTTGCAGATGAGGACAGAGCCATAGGTGAGGAAGAAGCTGCACGTGAGGAAGAAGCTGCAGGTGAGGATAGAGCTGCAGGCGAGGAAGAGGCTGCAGGTGAGGATAGAGCTGCAGGTGTAGAAGCTGAAGATGAAGCAGGGATGTCAGATGAGGAGGGAGCAGCAGGGGACACAGGAGTTGCAGGTATGGCAGGATCTGTGAGTATGGCAGGAGCCTCAGGTGAGGCAGGAGCTCCAGGTGAGGAAGAAGCAGTGGATCTGGCAGGAGCTCCAGGAGAGGCAGGAGCCTGGAATCAGCAGTGGAACCAGGCCCTACAGCCAATGCTGGAAAATTTGGCCTACCAGGAACTGAGAGCCTTTTCTGGGACAGAAGAGCCAGGCCGCGAGGGAGAGTCCTTTGAGAGCTGGCTGGACCATGCCAACGACATGCTCTACCTATGGCGCCACATATCGGAAAGGGAGAGGAGGAGGAGGCTGGTGGAGAGCTTGGGCGGCCCCGCGCTGGATCTCATGTGCGACCTCCTGGATGAAAATCCCGACATCACTGCACAGGACTGCCTGGCCGCGCTGGTGCAGGTGTTCGGGAACAAGGACACTCAGATGACCTCACGACTGAAGTTCATGACTTGTGTTCAGCGGCCCCAGGAGACTCTCTATGCCTACGTGATGCGCCTGGAAGGCCTGCTGCAGCTGGCCATGGAGAAGGGGGCCGTCCACCCTACCGTCG
>NW_011900420.1:4329-6706 GCF_000151845.1 Pteropus vampyrus | reverse complement strand
ACATTTCAAATAATGTATGTTCAGATGGGCATACCTCTGAAAACTCAGTTTTATAATGTTTTCTTGTTGGCATAACATCATCGGATAAAAGCAATAGAGTTTTCCATGGTACATAGCTCCTTCTTTCCACTCACCATGTAGTACAAATGTTAACAGTCCATACATAATGCTAAAGCACAGATTCCTTGTTAAAAGTCACATGGTAGATTAGAGAGAAACAAGGCTCCAGGTGAAGTTATTTCATACACATGAAACATTTCCTCTACATTTTGTTGTTACCACAAATAATAGGCAATAAAAAAGGAAAGATGGAAATAAATATCTGAGTAAAAGGAAGAAATACAGTGGTTCCAACTCAGCATTATAAAATACAGAATTATTTTTCCAAGTAAAGTAAGTGGTGAAAGGAAGGTAAGGAAAGAGAAATAAAACAAAGATGGACCACCAATAGGGCCTTCTAGCTCACTCCCATAATGTTACAAATGAGGAAACTAAGGCCTAGCAAATTTAACTGACTTATCCAAAACTACACAGTAGATTAACCACTTATATGTTCAGAGGTGATTTCACAGGCCTGACCTCTTTTCTCTTAATTAAATTTGTATTCATACAGCAACAACAACAAGTCAAAAGTACAAAATTGAATTGAATCAGTTATTTATTATTACCTAGATTTGATAATAAAAGTGATTGCTTTTTAGTGGTAGACTTCAAGTGCTCACAATTTTTTAGAAATATACATTTTGTCCAGCAACTTGGTATTATGAAGACAACTCAAATCACTAGATGAAATCTATCTAACTCTACAACTTTAACTCAAGTTATTATTTTAAAGAAACCTTCTGACAGTCTTAAGAAGATATTGCTACAGAACAAAATACTTCTGTTTTCTTTTACTTTTAAAAATGCTCTTATTTTTGATATAATTTTGAATATAAGGGACACTTCTTTAATGTGAGAAGAACTAATCATAGAAAATAATTTCACGTAGTGCCAAAATTCTGACCAGATGAACCTGTTATCCTTTATCAGGGGTCCCCGACCTTTTTGCCACCAGTGACCGGTGCTCCTATGAGAATCTAATGCCTGGTGATCTGAGTTAGGGCTGAGGCAGTGATGCTAGCGCTGGGGGCTGCAAATACAGATGAAGCTTTGCTCACTCAACTGCCGCTAACCTCCTACTGTATTGTCCAGTTCCTAATGGGCCATGGACTGGTACCAGTCCGTGGCCCAGGAGTTGGGGAGCCCTGCTTTAGTTGAATGTCTCTTTAGTTGGCATTTTACAAGTGTGTTTTAGGAACTGTTTTCCAAACTGCAGTGTGACTCATTGCTTCCTTTCAACTCTTCATTGTCTGCTCCTCTTCAGTGTGCAAAACTTTCTAATTGTTTTAATTTTATTTTCAAGAGACATTACTCTAGAAACTGTTCTTCCAAACAAACAATTGCAGTCAAAAGGCAAAGGATAAACTCTTTATCTTGAATTCTAGAGAATGAAAATAACTCACAGTAGTTTATGGTTTGGTTTAGAAATGTCACTGCCTCACATGGAAACTGAATTAGCATATGCAAAAACTCTTAGTTGCTAGGGCAAGGTGAAAGAGATCCTTGGACTAATTGATTGGAAAATGTGAAAATGAATGGGCTCTGTAGATGAAAAAACATAGCAATGATACACAGGCACCTGAATTTCTTTGTAAAATCGAACGTTTACTGAGAACCTACCATTGATCATGAATGGTGCTGTTGTTTGGGGTTCAAGGTTGAGTTTGGGTTTTAGGACTCAAAGTCTATTTCTCACCTCTTCTATCCTTTAGGTTTTATGCCACATGTATTAAACACAGAACACAGAAGAAAAAAAAAAACAAATATCTTAGAAAATACTCACTAATCGAGGCTACCCTAGAAAAGGCTTTGTAGCATGGCTAAGGCCAAGAGGCTTAAGCAAGTCTCAGCCTATATTAACACCCACTAGCTTTCACCCCATTGGAAAGCCAATTCAAAACACACCCACCAATGCCAGTGACAAGGAAACAAGAAAGAAGTAAAAACATCATGTAGTGATCATCACTGCCTATTGTTTAGCTGCTAAGGTTATCCAGCCCTTACTACATGGGCTGTCAAACTGATAGGAGGCTGTCATGTGAGATGAAAGTGAGCAAAGAGTAAGGGCTTAGCTTCCTTCTATGGGGGAGAGACTCTTGTCCAGCCTGCCTTTATAAGTTGGATCAAGAGCCTTGCCCAGCCAGTCCTACTTTTGAGAACAGAAAGCCCCAGAGAAGAATGCAAGACAGAAAATTAAGTGTAAGGGGCTTGCCCTGAGAAAACTGCCATCAGAAGTGGAAGACGACATTAGTTACTGATGCTCTTCTGCTCTCTA
>NW_011900420.1:0-319 GCF_000151845.1 Pteropus vampyrus | reverse complement strand
TGGGTGGATGGATAGAAAGATGGATAAATGAATGAATGAATGTTACAGCTGGATTGGGGTATCATGGCATATAAATATAAATATAAAAGATCATTACATGCTCATTCCAAAGTATCATAGCACTTTGGGAGACCTTTGACAAACCCCAATTTATAAGGCAAGATGTCAGTTCTGAGACATATTTCTCTTCACATTTTACATCTCTGACATGGGGAGGCAACTCTCAATCCCTGTTGGCCAGGTGGAAGTTGGGATATGGTTGCCATGATGTGCTCATGAATCCAAAGTAGCAGGGTGGTATCAGTGGTTTGGAAGGAAT
>NW_011900419.1:0-1957 GCF_000151845.1 Pteropus vampyrus | reverse complement strand
TCAGGTAGTGAACAATCTTGCTAACATGGATCCATGCAGATTTTGGATACCAATTCGGCTTCCACCCACATCCAAGACTCTGCCAATTGAAATAGCCAAGTCTTTAACTGATGCCATTTGATAACTATTCTCACTGCACTTTTCTGAAGACTCCAGAACTTGTATTAGAACTTTCACAAATATTTCCTCTCTCTTTCATTTGACTTTCATGCTTAGGTCCCCAAGAAATTTTATAATGCCTTCCATACCCCTTCTGGAAAATCCAAGTCTTTCTCTTGCCTTTTTATTTTCATACTCATAATTCTACCAGTTCAGCTATACAGCATTTGCAATTATACTGTGGTTGCCTTCTTTCTCTCTGGGCCTTGTAAAGCATGTGAAATACAGGTTCTCTGTTCTGTCAAACTGAGAGTTGGGGTTTTTATCATGCCTTCCACATGGCGCAAAGAGTCTACATCAAGGTTCAGGGGCAGGAGAAGAGCCTCCCGCACACTAACTCTATTGCATCCATACTATCTTCTCTCTCTCCCTTCATCCCAGATTTAGAGGTTCTATAATGAGTTTGGATGGGAAAGGTGTAGACACAGAGTACATCTGATTTTAATTATTCTTACTATTTCCTAAAACATTTTATTTTGCCCCTGAATATGTTACCTTTTGTTTTCCTGAGAAACAGAAGAAATACAATGTGTATACACATTGAGATTTAATTTAAAAAATTGACACATGTAATCCTGAAGGCCTGGCAAGTTTAAAATCAATTGGTGGAGTCTGACAGGCTGGCAACTCAGGAAAGAGTTTTAATTCAGGTCCAAAGGCACTATTCTATGGAACCATTAAGAATTAATGTTGCAGATGAAGTATGAAGACAGTCTGCTGAAGAATTTCCTCTTGCTTGAGGGAAATCAGCCTTTGCACTATTCAGGCCTTCAACTGATTGAGTAAGGCCCATCTACATTATAGAGGGCAATCTGATTTGAATGTACATATCATCCAAAAACACCCTCACAAAAACATCCAGAAAAATGTTTGGCCAAATATCTGAGCACCTTGGCCTAGACAAGTTGACACATAAAATGAGCCATCACACCTTTGAAACTAGAAGTAAAAAAATGTTGTCCTTTTTCTATTGTTTTCAAGTTTCGATTCTAATAGCTGTCCCTTGGGGCTAATGATAGATCTATGTCTTAGAAAAAAAAAGGCATGACCATGGTTAGGGAGGAAGGAGGAAGAAAACCAGTCTGGTTAATATTTGTTAGACAAATATTTATTGATTACCTACCACATACCAGGCATTATTCTAGGCACTATGTATCAAATGATTACTCTATCGCATCAGTAAATATAAAATTGTTTTTCTTCTTAAATTATAATAATCTCAAAATTGAAAGCATGCCAAAGTTGTGTTATTTATTTTTTATATCTTGTTTCATAAATTTATAGTATAAATTAGTTCCAGTTCTAGATGTTGAGAGACCTTTACACTATTTATCTTCATTCCAAAACAGGACCTTCAGCTATAAAACATTATTAACAAACCAAAATTCTGCCCTAAAATACAAGACAGAATTAAAAACATACAAACTTTGTGGGCTGCAGTTACCCAGGGAAGTAAATTCTAGATTGTAATCTGGGTCCCTCATTTTCTCTGCTGTAGTGAACACTGGTAACGCATAAATGAAATGTCATTCCCAGTCTTTAGACATTTTATGTAGTAAATTGTTCCAAAATACCTGAAGAGGTATTTTATAAGTAAATTTTTATAAGTAATCTTTATAAGTAACTTCTTGAAATTGCATCTTTATTTGGGAGAAAATGGACTCCACCTGGGACTGATTTCGTCTCTCAGTCTCATGCTGACACCACTCACTTTGGAAGGGTTCTAGTCCTTTCTCCTATCAATAAGGAGGCATTGTCTTTTCAAGGCTGTTAGAACAAAGAGATTGTTTTCCCTTTT
>NW_011900418.1:3333-5854 GCF_000151845.1 Pteropus vampyrus | reverse complement strand
TATGTGAACGTAAACAGGCTGGCTGGGGACAGTTCCAGAGAAGGCCCGGAGCCACCAGTGTGAGAAATACTTTGGGACTCTACACCCCCAGCAGGAGTGGACCTCACTTCCTCTTGGGGAGGCCAGGCTCTCTGCCCCCTGAACCACAATCTCCCCACGACCCTGCCTGGGTACTCTTCAGCTCTTCCTTATGCCAGGACAATATGCAGACTGCCCCTCCTGTGACTTCTCCATCCTGCCCCCAAAGGCCAGGAGAGATGTGAAAATGGGAGAGGGAACTGGCAAAAAGGAGGACCCAGGAGTCACATCCTGATCCTATGTCCCATGAGCTGAGGGACGCTGGTGAGCTACGTCATTTCCCTGGGCCCCAGTCCCTCCTCTGGAAAATGGTGCTAAAATCCCCACCACTTCTTGGTAGGACCACTGTAAACTCTCTGCTCTTCAGAGCCCAGCCAGGCAGAGCATCCCTGCACGACGCATTTACACAAACCACAGAGTATAGATCCCTCCCACCCATCCAGAGCCAGGGCTCGGGGCTTCTGGACCCCGTGCACGCATTCACGTTCAAAAACACTCCAGGAACGGACTAGGGCTTCGGCCCAGGACCTGCTGCTCTTACTGCTAACACTAAGCCCACCCCTCACTTCTATCACTATTAACACATTTGAGACCTCGCCCCCATGACCAGGGGGAGCAGGAAACAAGCAAGGGTGGGCAATCTAAAGAATGAATCCTAGGGGACATGGTCGCTGCTGTTCCACACCCAGGAGGGGCTGTCCAGGGGAGGGAGGAGCTGTGTCCGCCGGGACCCAGGGGCCTGGAGGACGGGGTGCAGGAGACTTTGGCTCTGGTGGAGAACATTCTACAACCTGGCAGGACCCGGATGAGATTATAATATAAAAACAGACCTGGCTTCTGTGAGAAGGAAAGAGCCCTCTTTCCTCAACGTTAAAGATTCTAGAGCTGCACCAGCCAAGGCAGTGGCTGCCAGCTACATGAGGATAGTGGGCAGTGACAACTGGCTGACCCACTGGAGATGTGTTGGGAGCGGAAAACACACACCGGATTTTGAAACTTAGTGCAGAAGAAGAAAAAAAAGGTAAGATAATTTCATTAATTTTTATACTGATTACATGTTGAAATGACAATGTGTTGACTTTAATAAAATTATTATTAACGTTAACTTCATGGTTTCTTTTAGTTTATTTATTTTTTCATGTGGCCACTAGAAAACTTAAAATGATTCTGGCTGGCACTATGTCTCTAGGAGGCCGTGCTGCTCTAAAGTACTGATTGCTGGCCCTTTGGGGACAAGGGGGGCTCCTCTGCTCTCACTCATGCTCTGCCCTGGAGTTGGCGGGTGGCCAGCTCCAAGGGGTCCCGGCTATGAGGCAAGCCTGAGTGATCTTGATTCTGGTGGGCTTTCCAGGTCCACTAGCTGTAAATTGTTTTGCAGACAACGCCGACATCTGACATAGTGACCAGAAACACTACCTGGCCACACAGCGACACAGATCACGTTCGCCTAAGACAAAACCACAAAATACTGGCACTGATGGAGATAAAGAAGATGCACGTGATCTACAGCCACGTCACCCTGAATGTGCCCGATCCCGTCTGATCTCGGACGCTAAGCAGGGTCAGGCCTGGTTAGTACTTAGATGGGAGACCACCTAGGAAGACCAGGTGCTGTAAGTATAAAAAATAGAAAAATATAAGGGATTGCAATCTGTGAGGTCCTTGCAATTTGTGAGGTCAACCAAGGGTGGCCTTGCCTAAAAAAAAAAAAGATGATGCACATGAGCAGCCACCCACCTGGGTCACATTCAAGGCAACCTCTGAAGCGTCAGGCACATGTACCCCAGACCCCTGACCAAATCTCACTTCTGAGGACGTCTGTGGGGACAGCCCCTCAGCTCACAGTGCGCAGGTCATCACGCAGAGCACACTGCACACACACCCACCTAGAATAGTGTTCAGCACACATAGCAGGCGTTTTCCAAATCAGTTTTGGGGACCAGCATAGAGTCAACAACATTTTGTTTCATCCAGTGTAGATAATAACAAAAAAAAAATTATTATCTTTTGGGATGTTTTTGTACCAAAAGAAGTAGAAAGACCTAACCCGCACGAACAGAAGTACATCTGTTACTGTGCCACACGAAACGGCCGATGGATTGTCACCAAATCCACAGGCAGAATAAAATAAACAAAATTCACAGGAGAGGAACAGAGCTCTCTGAGAAAGGCTTCTCCAGATCTGCTGAAACTCAAATATCGGGACAGATTCCTATGACTGCCAGTCAAGAAACAATGGACAAAGACACAAAGAGCGAGTAAAACATGCCAAGACTCATTAATTTCACGGAAAACAAGAAGCTGGACAGGAAGGAAAAAATAAACTACTTTCGCTGTGTAGTTCAGATGTAAATAAGAGTCACACACTCCAAGTCACCTGAACGCCGAATATTAACCTAATCGAAATTATGTTCCTGTGTTGGGATTTCCTCTTCCAGAGTAG
>NW_011900418.1:0-1858 GCF_000151845.1 Pteropus vampyrus | reverse complement strand
CTCTGTCCAGCTGCTCTTCCTAAGCCCACTGACCTCCCATCTGCGCGAGAGGTGTCCACAGAGGCCCCATGTGCGGCCCGTCAATCCGGGGCTCCCGGGGCTCAGGGCTCCCGCCTGCCCTTGTGGACCTGGGGTGAGAGGCCCTGCACCACCAGCAGTGTCCAGGCTGCCGGAGCCTCGATCGGGGGTCTGGGCTGCGGGGGCTGACTTACTCCGAGACATGTGGACAGTGGCGAGCCGGCGGTACAGGGCCTTCTGCCGGGGGTCTGGGTGGAAGCCACTCTTGGTAAAGTAGACGTGGATGTAGATGGAGCCATTCTGCTGGACGCTCTGCAAGGGGGCAGACAGGGAGAAGGGACCGCTGTAGCCTCTGCCAACAGACACCCCAGCGGCTTCCCCACCCTGTTCTCAGGCCGGCAGGCAGTGAAGGTGAGTGGTTAAGAGCCAAACACTGGAGTCAGACAGACACTCAGGTTCGGATCCCAGCTCCGGCATGCCATGCTGTGTGGCCTTGGGCTTCCCGTCGCTGACCTCAGTGCCCACCAGCAGGATGCAGGTCATCAGGGCTGAAGGCCTAGCAGTGCTGTCGGGATCACCCCAGAGCACCCAGCAGGTCAGCCGGGAACACAGTAGGAGCTCAAGGAATGTCAGCGACCTTAGTTCATTCAACAGTCAAACAGCAGGGCCCGGACCCTGCTCTGGGCACTTCGAATGGTAACTGCCCAGCCCAGCGGGTTCTCATTCCTAAACATGCCAAGACCTCACCCCCATCTCCCACGCAAGCCGACTGGGGCTTAGGCAGAGGGTTACGAGACGCACAGTGAGTGAGTGGATCCGAACCCCGTCTGCGGGCTCCGGGCAGCTCTGCCTGTCGCCATCTGCGTCCCGCCTCTCTGCCCGTACCTCTACCCCTATCTCCTGCCTGAGAGCGGGGACTATGCTCACTCCCAGCAGACACAGATGGGGACACTGATGAGGGGCACGGGTGGGTGGTGAGGGCGCACCTGAGCCCCCCGCCTGACCTTCCTGTGGAGATGGGACTCGGTTGGCCACGCCGCGCCCTCCTCACTTCCCTGCCTTTGGAGTCCACCTCTGCATTCATCGCTTTTTTGTGTTTCATGCTGTTTTAACATCTCAGTGGACCCAGCTGGCTAGACAGAAAATGGCCTGCAGGGCTAATTCCCAGAGATGAAAAACAACTCGCCTGCCATGCAACACGTCTCTTATACACAAACCAACTGACCCCAAGTCTATAGTCCTATCCCCTACTTCATCTGCCTCACACATCTAGCTGCCCTCAGTCACCCAGGGCACGTACCAGAAATCTAGAGACCAGACTAGCCAGTCCTAGGCCATTTCCACTGCCCCATCTCGTTTTGCCCACAGAAGCCACAATGAAGCAGGTGACCTAGGCACCTCCGCTCCTTCTGCTCTTGCTCGAACCCCATGTGGCCCTGTGTGGCGTGGTGGGCCCCCTCCTCTCGGGAAATGTAAGCAATGAATTCTTCTTTCAGTGGCACTGGACTCTCTGTGTGTTCACTCGGTCACCTCCATAAATTAAAATCAGGTACAACTGAGACACCCTCCCACCCGAAAGCTGGGAAGGATGGTCAGGTGCCAGTGCTTGAGGGCAGCCCTTGCTGTCCAGCTTGCTCTTCCCACCCCGGGCTCACCAGGACCTGGGCGGGCCCCAAGGGCTGGGCGTGAGTAGGTGGGAGGCACCTTTCAGCACGGATGAGCCCATCTGCCTCAGAAGACTGCCACCACACCCTGCGTCCAGCCACCCCGAAAGACCAAGAGAGACAGGCAGAGCAGACGTGTCCCTCCTACCCCCCGAGATCTGCTAGGAAGAAATGAA
>NW_011900417.1:3584-6063 GCF_000151845.1 Pteropus vampyrus | reverse complement strand
AAATTCCACTTCTGCATATTTATCCAAAGAAAATCAAAACACTAATTCAAAAAGATATATGCACCCCTATGTTCATTGTGGCACTATTTACAATAGCCAAGGTATGAAAGCAACCTAAGTGCCCATCAGTAGATGACTGGATAAAGAAGAAGTGGTACATATATACAATTGAATATTACTCAGCCATAAAGAAATGAAATTCTATCATTTGCAACAATATGGATGGACCTAGAGGGTATTATGCTAAGTGAAATAAGTCAGACAGAGAAAGACAGATATCATGTGATTTTACTTATATATGGAATCTAAAAAACAAAAAAAAACAAACAAAATGGAAACAGACTCATAGATACAAAGAACAAACTGGCAATTGCTAGATGGGAGGAGATTGGGGGGTCTGGGTAAAAAAAGTGAAGAGATTAAGAAGTACAAATTGGTAGTTACAAAACAGTCATGGTGATGTAAAGTACAGCATAGGAATATAGTCAATAATATCGTAATAACCATGTATAATGCCAGGTGGGTACTGGACTAATCAGGGGGATCACTTTGTAGATTACATAAATGTCTAACCACTATGATGTACATATAAAATGAATATAAAATAATATTGAATGTCAACTCTTATTGAAAAATACAAATTTTGTAAATATATTTTTTTAAATAATGGTATAGAAGGTCAAAAACTGCAAGAAAAAAAAGCCAATTTGAATTTCAGGAAACAAGAGCTATGCAAGGGAGTTATAGTACATTAGTCCATACATGAAGTAACACATCAAAGTAGAATACAAGTCAATGAGAGTCAAGTGGAATGAGATGAACTCAGGCAGTAGACAGAATAAATATGAATTAGGAAACATTTTGCTTGTTTCTTCCAGCAATAGGAAAAAAGATACCCAGAAATTATGGAAAAACTAATTTTAAAACTATATAAATATATAGTTGAAATATGAAGCAAACAAAAATTATGTCATTATTTTAAGCAATTGATTGAGTGCGAAAAGGTTCACCCTTTGTACATGATGGTAAGAGTACTCTCTTTTGATTCTCCAAAAATTGTGGGTGGCATCTACAGTAGAAATGTAAATGGAAATTATAGTAACAGCTCATTAAATAGCTCTGTAGTAAATAATAGTTAGATGATCATGATAACTTAAACGCTGTTTATCATTTCAACTTTTAGAATCAACCTATATACAAATCATGAAAGGCTTAATAATGGCTGCAAGAAATTAAGATATTATAAATTTTGGTATAAGTAAAAGAAGTTGGGGGGTTGTTGGCAAAGGGATGTCAAATGGAAGAGTAAGAATATTAATACTATCATCTTACATTGTAGAGTCAAGAATTATAACTATAATTAAAGAAACAAATAAAGTTTTAAATACTACATTTAATGGAGGCTTAATAAATGATTTAAACTGAATTAAAGTAATGTCAGGAAAAACAAAAAAATGATATAATGATACAAGAGAAAAGGGGGCTGACATAACTAAATCAAATTATATTCTATCAGCAAGAAGTCAATATGTAATATCTAAAGTTGATAAATCAAAAAAAAACTGTAGTATATTATTTAGCATATGGATAGCACTGACAAAAGAGCTTTATTTTTTTATAAACAGTTAAAAATGAAGTGAAAGCTCTGAAGGAAAAAAAGAACAAATGTCAATACTTAGTAAATCACAATGGTAGATATATAGATGGAGTATCCTTTGTATTTCTCTGGAGTTACACACACACTAAAAAAAGAAGTTATGAAATCTAAAAGGTTCAGTCAAACTCATATAAATCCCAGAACTAACTAGCTGTGTGACTTAGGACATCTTCACTTGTCTGGGCATCCTAATATGAAAGATGGATAATGCTATCTATGATATGGCATTGTTGCGAGAATTAAATAAGATTGAATACTGAAAGGGCTCAATATAGTTTCTGGTACCAGAAATCTAAATTAATAATAGTTTTCATACAAAAGCCCTTCCTTTAATGTTCAGTCGATGATATAAAGCTGGAACCTGAGGACCACTCATTTATATTAGCTCAAAAATAGAATTTTAGAAGACAATAAAAGAATCTTAAGTTTGTTCATTATCTAGGCTTTATAAAATACAACCAGGGCAATCTAAGAGTCTTTCTTGACACTAAATTTGTAAGAAGTTATTACAATTATTCAAGAAGACTTTCACCAAAAAAGTATGAAGAAGTAACCCTTGCTTACCCCATAACGTCATAAATTTATGGTTCTGTGACAACACTTAACTATTTTAAAGATTCTTTGATTGTATAGCATGTGTTTATATCAAGCTATTAATAAATTTCTATTAAATACCTACTAAATGCTGTTTACTATGAAATAGTGTCCTTTAGATTCTTATGATATGGCAGAATATGCACAAAAAGGCTGCACACCATACAGTTCATGAGAAGTTCCAAATGAAGTTCCATTTTCAGTCTTAAACTTGTCCTTGAGAATTAT
>NW_011900417.1:0-2629 GCF_000151845.1 Pteropus vampyrus | reverse complement strand
ATAAGTGCCATATTGTCTCTACCCTTCAAGCTGACAATCTAGTGAAGGAAGCAGACAATAAGAAATTGATTTCATATCATCATATGTTAAGCACTATATTAGATGCTCAGATAGAATATCTGGCAACACATAAGAAAGATATTATGGCTCTTTCTTGGATCTGCTAAATGCATTCCCGTACTTGAAATGCATTCCCCATTTCTTTACACATGTATTCTCTTATCATCTTGATAATCTACTCAATCCAAGGATTTAAACTCAATTCTCGGCTTCCCTGACACCACCTTTGCTACATACAACAGACAAATTTAGGTGTTCTAGGCCCTCTACACTTATCCTAACACTTAAAATATAAGATACCTGCAGCTTTTTTTTAAGGAATGATTTTGCAGTGATAATATTGATACTTTACTATATCACTTAGTTTTTCTAAGACCTGAACCTTTCTCCTTGAAGAACAAAGAAATATTGGCTACTAACCACATGTGAACACTGACATTTAGCAGTTACTAAATTCAGTTCTTCACAATGTCTAAATTACATAAATTAAATCTGACACAAGTACAACTTATTTCTAACTTACTAGAGAACCACTCTTAGTATAGCAAGTTAATAGACCCGGTTAAATAGCTGGAACATCGTGTCTGGTAAGCCCCATAAATGAACATCAAAAACTTCTGAGTTTAATGCTAAGTGTTTTTTTTCCAGCTCTGTGAATTTTATAAATGGAAACCTCTCCATGTTATCATACTACACATCTGTTAGCCTTGCTAACACATAGGAATCCCCAATTCTCTCCATAAACTAGATGTTAACTGCCCTAAAATATCTACTGATTGAGAAATGACATTAAGTGTCAATTATCTAATGAAATTTTAGTACTAAAGCAATATTCCTCTCACCACCTCTCTCCTAAATATTTTCTCTTTGGAGTCTCTTTTTAGTTCTCTTTTCTTTGATGCTCTTTTCCTCTTTGAAAACTTGGCTTTGTTACCTTTAGATGTTTCAGTGTATGCTGTCTCAAAATTATATTAAATTACCAAATTCATAGCAGAGTTGTTGCAGATTAAAGTATTTACTTAAAATATTCAGTATTTTCCCTCTTTTAGAAAGCCAATCTAGTTGCTCTTCAAGATCCATTTATATAATACAGCAAAATACACATGAATACACACACATACTTCTTCATTCAGATTTCCTAAGCAGATAATTATGTTTATAAAGCAGAAATATCGATAAATTCACAAAATTTTAAATGCAAAATTTATTTAGAAGCAATGGCATGTTACGATTAAAAATTAAACCAAAAAGCAAAGCAAATAGTCTACATCTGTATTTTGGTTACCTATTGCTGTAACAAAACACCCCAAAACTCAGTGGCTTAAACCAGCCCTTTAGTATTCTCTCAATAGTTCTATGTGTTGATTGGATTGAACAAGGTGGTTCTCACTTAGAATCTCTCATTGGATTCAGTTAAATAGCAACTGGGATGGAGATACTTGAAGGCCTAACTGGCTTAGACATTCAAGGTAACCTCTTCACTCACATGTCTTCATCTCAGCTGGGTTGACTGGAATGGATGGAGAACATCCATGCATCTCTATTTCTCCATGTGATCTCACTGTTTGGCTACCTTATCTATTTGCTCACATCATGTTGGCAGCTGACTTCTCCCAGAGCACTTGTTCCAAGAAACCTAGGTAAGCTGTAAGCCATCTTAGGACCTTGCCTCAGAAGCATCACTTTTACCCCATTCTATTGGTGGTGCTCTAAGTTTTGGCAGAGAATATAAACAGACAGATAACTCAATAGATTTTAAAGAATAACATGATAATTCTTATTAGCAAGTGAAAATGTATTTGACTTTTTCTGTATTTGTAAATAATTCAAATAAATAAAATGTATCGATAATTCTTAAATCCACATTTTTCTCAATATTATCAATCATTCCTTTAAAAAACAACTTTATAAAAAAGTAATAAAAGGCTTTTGTTGCATATTTCAATTTTTAAAGTTTTATTTGGAAAAAAGCATTTGGTGCATTTGAGTTTTGTTTCTTTTGCTTTGGCGCAGGTTCTAACAAGCAGTATTATGTCAAAAAAGCATTAAATAATAACATGCCTAAACAATGGTATAGAAAAAATGGAGAGATACTTTCCTGTGACTGCAAGAATGTAACAAAATGGGCAAAGGTTTGAGGGAGCCATGGACATTAAAGGAAAACAATCTCTTTACCACAAAGTGAAAAAACATTCTTCAGCTACAAACTTTTGTATTTGCCTACTGAAAAAGCCTACGTTGCTTACAGTTGAGATCAGTATGACTGTGCATACTAATAATATGACTGATTCCAGCACTCACTATTTGGTTAGAATTTATAACTTGATTTGGACCTGACTACAGATATGATTCTGTTGATTAATCCACTTCTGTCTTAAAACAAGCAGATTATGTTTGTCAGTTTTTGAATGTTATTAGGTTAATTCGGTTTAGGGAAGCTAATTGGTTTACTGTGTTATTTTTAAGAGGAGAAATTATTTCAAACCTAAGCTAGGCAGTAGAGATATGTGCCATCCCACACTACTAAGAATGTCCAGAAGTATTTAGATTCAGTAAAGACTCCCTCATA
>NW_011900416.1:4137-4530 GCF_000151845.1 Pteropus vampyrus | reverse complement strand
TTATTTTAAATTACAAAAACAACATGTGCTTGTTCTGAGAAACGCAGGTTCGAACAAGTGTGTGTCATTTTTGTAATTTGAAGAAGGAAGGAAGGGAGAGAAGGTGGAAGAAAAAATATCTCATACCACCATGCCCACATCACAAACCCAGTGAACAAATCGACAAAACAAGCAGGAGCTCTCACCTATAGCTTTGCCTTCGGCCAGAGACAGACTGACGGCTCCCTCCCTTTGCTCTGCCACTTGGTCGGCGAAGTTTCAGGAACAGGTCCCTAACATGTCCCTAACACACGGGTGTTGCTGTCACTCAGGACGAGCCCAGCCCTTCAGGGCAAGGGTCTTCTCCAAACCCTCCAAGACCTGTAGGCCCCTGTGTAGGTGGAAGAGACACAT
>NW_011900416.1:0-1472 GCF_000151845.1 Pteropus vampyrus | reverse complement strand
TTATTATTCTAATCCCAACCCAAATTCCAGTTCCTTCGGGAAGTCTTCTCTAACTTATCCTAAGTCAACTTCCCTATCACATTCTCTTATACTACTGTGTATGTCTCCTTTATAGCATTAAGCGCCACTGTAATTTTACATTTGTTTGTGATTCTTTGATTAATACCTTTCTTCCCACTAAAGCGTGAGCCCTATGAGGGTAGGAACTATGTCTTCTGTGGTTATTGTATTGTGTTTCATTCATAGCATCTACTACAGTGACTGGTACATAGTAGGGACTCAGTAAATATTTGTTGAATGAGCGAATGCCTGAATAAAATAAATGAGATAATATTTTGAAAGCTCTTAGCATAGTCCCTGATTTGTTTTAAGCCATCAGTAAATCTAAGCTGTTAGTGATGATTAAAATTCCCAAATGCATTTACCGTAAAATTGCGTTTTAGTACCACGAAACTAGTGTTTCCTTGGATGCTTTGGAAAATGCTGGTATGGATGGTCTTTTGGGGAATTTGGCTATGAAAGAAAAGAAAGAGGTGGGAAGTAGCTAGATAAGGATTCAGGATCAATGAAAAGTATTAGCTTCTTGATGGAAAAGTCTGCAGGTATCAGGGCAGAGAAACACAAATATTTCATCGAATTATTTTTTTCCACCGAGAATATTTTTTTTTTTTAGTAAACACCTTAAGCATCTTAATGGTACAGCGCGGTCTCTGAGAGCTCCATGCCTTCAGACACCCTATGGCAGTTTCTGTCAGAAGCCCCTCTGGCTGAAGCCCGGTGTAATTGACCCTGAGTTTAGGAGGAGTGTAGGGTCACTGCAGCGCCATGCGGGAGGGTAGAATATGTTTTGTGCCCCAGGAATCTATAAGTGTGTCTCTTGGTTGTCAGTCAACCAGTTTAGTAGTACATCAACAGATGCCGACGCTGCGGGATCCTGGTAACCAGGTACTCGGGCCCCGCAGGAATGAGCGTCTGGGTCATTGTACTAGGCAGGCCACCGAGACCAGCATGGGTGCTAACAGAGGTTAAAGGGAATCTAGAATGGGGAAAGGAAGAGGTGGGTGTGGGGTGTCAGGTACAGTCTACAGGCAACTGCTGCAGTGGGGCTTCCGTTCCCCCCAGGAAACAAGACCAACCAGAGTGTTGGGTAAGCTATTTGCAGATGAGGTGAATTGACTATAAAAAGGCACGGGGGTATGAGTGGCTGAAGAGTGGATGACAGTGGGCCCAAACACCCCTACCTCAGATGCTGGTGGCTCACAGCTGTGTCCCGCACAGGACATTGCCTGCTGATGGCTCACAGCTGTGTCCCACACAGGACATTGCCCTCCACCACGAGGAACTCTCCCCACTCCCTACCCCGTCTCCCCCGCCCACAGCAGCCAGTGGCCAATGACTGGCTACTGCAGAAACACAAAGGCCCAGCTGGTTTACTCAACATGGGACAACATCGAAATGCCATCCTCCCTCCC
>NW_011900415.1:2362-5114 GCF_000151845.1 Pteropus vampyrus | reverse complement strand
CGAGGGGTCCTTAACCCATTTTGCGTCATCAACTCACCAAAAGGCTGCAACAAATCTAGGGATCAGCTACCCGGAAAAATGTAGGTGGTGATGTACACACTTTTGGCTTCTACTTCATCAAGTTTTCAGATTTCAGCAAGCCTCAGCTGGAAGCCCACCGCCACGGCGTGCTGAGGCTGGTGTGCAGAAGCCTGGAAGAGCCTCCTGCAAAACGCCAGCAATTGTGCTAGCCAGTTGACACACTGCGGGGTTAGCTGAACGTGGCTGCAGGTGGAGCATTTATACCACCGAAGGTGGACAGGGCTGCCAATCAGCCCCACACCATTTTTTTTTTTTTTTCCTGGAGAGTTGGTTGCTAAACATTTCGCAGCGCCCAACGCCACTGGCAGTCCCTGGTTTCTATCCAAACAACTCTATCTCAGACATGCTGCCTCTCAAGTGTCTACTCCGTCTGACGAGACTGCAAGCGATTTTCGGGGGCGCCGTTTGGAAAAGGGATGTGCGGTGCGAAGGAGCGATGTTTGATGGAAGGTCAGAGGCCGGAGCGGCGGCCAAAGTGCCAAAGTCCTGCTTTCCTGAAACAGAGACCTCGTGATACACACGGGGTGACTAAGACCCGGAGAGATTAAGTGACCTGCTGAAGAGGGAGGGGTTCATGGTGCCAACGCGGAACTCTGGATTCCCATACTGTGTGCGGCCACGTCTCTGAATGAACAATGAAACAGCTCTGTCCACAGCAGCCCGCCATGACCCCGGGTCACCCGGGGCACAGTGATTCACGACGCCTGTGGCTCCTCTGCTGATGTTGTTATCCTGAACTGGGAAGACCACAGCCTTCCCTGTGGGCGTGCCCTTCCTCTAGGACCACCGAGCCTACCGGCCTTGGGGCCGGCCCCCTTCCTGAGAGTTGAGACTGTGCTTGCTACAACCTAGGACACCTGAGGTCTCCTTCTGTCATGGAGATGACATTTGGAGGTCAAGGGACAGGCCCAGGTCACCCTTTAAACTGGTGAGCCCCTGTCGGTATGACAACTCCTTGGCACTATCCCCCCAATTAAGTGCTGCTCAGTTTATCACCTATAAATATTACATCAATTAAACACATTCACCCTGAGTAGTTTTTTTTTCCCCATATGCAACTGTAAAAGGTACACACAAAGCTATAAGTCCGAGGAAGAAAAGGAGAGACCTATCTGAGGCCACATCCAGCACAAATGGTCTAACGTGAGGCTGTTATGGATGCTTCCTCTGCGGACCGCCATGGCTCCAAAAGGAGTGAATATACCGGGGGCGCGGGGGGCACTGGGGTACACCCACGCCAGCCATTTCGGACGCCCAACCAAGGGTACATAAAACAAAAACCCTCCCACTCCTCATCTGCTGGATTCCTACTTGACTAATGCCCTCCAGAGCCAGGAGGACGTGCTGTGTAAGCCTCGTTGCAATGCTTAATGCTAAACATCAAAGGGGTGTCAAGGACCCCAGGCCTGCTCCCCAGCAGCTCTGGACCAGTGGATGGATGATGGGCCCTGTCCCGCATGCAGAGGGGTGTGGGAAATCACGCCCCGCTTGGACGCCCAGAGTTCCCAGAGTCCGCCTGAAACGGAGGCCCACGTCCCAGACAGAGAGGGGCTTGCTGCCGCCCTTCCCCCACGTGGCAAACGGTCTGCCCGAGGATGCACGGCCACGTTAAAGTTCATGTCAAGACCTACTACGTGAACCTCTAGTCCAGCGTGCTAATCGTTGGCATTTTAAATAGAGCTGCAATTACCTAGAATTTCACTGAAAAATTATGCCAAGCTTTATGCTACCTACTCATTTCCAATCAAATAATCATTTTGTTTCCAAAAAGTTGAGTCTTTTTATTTACCCTGATGAGCCCTAGTTGTGTTCTGTTGATTTGACTGCTCTGGATTTCTGTTTTTGACTTGACTGTCTTCTTAACATTCTGGTTTGTGCTAGTCATTAATTATCATGGGAGAAATTAGGGCAGAGACTGAAAAATAACTGACAGCAAACATACGTCCATTCGTACAGGGCTGCATGTTTTTCGAGGCGTTTTCTGCACTCTCCTTCAGTTCGTTCTCCGGCGACTCTGTGAGGCAGACTGATTATCATGATCTGACCCATTTTACCTTTGATCCAACCCGGCACTGGGAAGTTAGGTAACAGGGCAGCAGAGTCTGCCGATTTCCTATTCAGTAACTAACCGACGATTAGGCCTGGTTTTCATGACTTGAAGTTCAATGCTCTTTCCAGGATATCGATGTGTAGTATCCGCCTTCATCTATGTGTCAATCCTACCAGCCTGCCACTACCGGCTTAACGGCAGGTGCCCGCAAGAAGTCACTGACATTATAAACTGCTAATAATCTCTTCCGAGCTGTTATTTTGAACTTTTAGAATGTGAAGTTCTTTTGGTGACCTAAGTGCTGCTTTCTGCATGAGCAGTGGCCTTGGTCCCATGGAGATGGGATGGGGAGCAAAGCTATCGCCCCCCCCGGCAGCCCCAAGAGAAACACCTTTCCTTTCATCCGTGACTCCTTGATGATGCCGCCGGCACTAGGCTACACCTTCACTCTGCTTCTTTAGCCTTACGATGAAAAGTTGTGAGGCTAATGCTAGTTTCAGGCTAGAGTGGAGAGGACCCCCCAAAGATATGCGAAAGGGCGTTCAATGCTATTGTGTAAAGCTCTCTGAAAGTATCATAGTGGATGAGCTAAATAATCATTAAAGCGGTCCCTCAGGGAGA
>NW_011900415.1:0-491 GCF_000151845.1 Pteropus vampyrus | reverse complement strand
GGCAGAACAAAGCGAAAGCTTCTTCGGATCTTTACCGGCGCGACAGGCACAGAGACGCGTCCAACCAAAGGGGACTTCAGACCATCATTTAGTCCGGCCTCCCACCCGCGCGAGGCTGCGTTGAGTTAAGTGCTCGGTGCACTGCCATGCGATTTCTAGCTAGGGGTTCCCATGAGGTGTGACTCTCACAATTTCCTGCTGCTTACACCGCTGTCAGTCGAGTCTCAGTAACAGGAAGCTCCTGATTTGGAGCCGAAACGGGACTCCTTGCGAGCCCCGTAGCGCAGTTCGTTTATGTCTCTGCGCCCTGGCCGGCAACTCTGCCAGAGCCCTTCAGTCCGGTTCGACCTCAGCGGTTCCCTTTGCTCGTCCTAAGAGACCAGAGAATATGAAAACCAGTCCTCCTTCTTGGACGACTCTGAATCAGCAACACAATCAACCTCCGAGGAAAGAAACGCCGGACCCACGGGGGCCGGTCCGCACCCTTCCCG
>NW_011900414.1:1522-4264 GCF_000151845.1 Pteropus vampyrus | reverse complement strand
TCAGATGTTGATAAGGCCTATAGAGAAAAATAAGTCAGGGAAGAGGAAAGCCTGCCATTTTAAATAGGGCACTCGGGGCCTTGCTGAAAAGGTGAATACGGGGGAAGAACACCTCAGAGGAACAGCGCAGGTCCTAAGATGTGAGTGTGCCTGGTGTTTTCAAACGGGAACACAAAACTCAGTGTGTCTGGAGAAGAGTGAGCCTTGTGAGTGGTAGAAATGAGGGCAGAAGGTAACAGGCTGGCAAGTAGTGAAGGGCTTTGTAGATCATAAGGATTTTGGCATTGTGAGATCCGCAGCCTTTGGGGTGAGGGAACGAAGTGGTGGTTGTAATGTAGTGACTATCATAAACGGATTAGTGTTATGTTAGGAAAAAGCTGTAGGGGGGAGGGTGGGCAAACAGAGAAACCAATTATAAAGATACCGTATAACCGGGTGTAGAGGTGGGGCCTTGAGGTAAAATTGGTGAGGCGATAAGAATTGGCTGGATTCTGGTTATATTTCAAGTAGAACCAATAGGATTTTCTGATGGAGTGGATATGCAGCATGAGAAGAAACAAGGATGCCTACAAAGTTTTTGGCCTGAACTGAAGGAAGGACAGCCTTTGAGACAAAGACTGTGGGAAGCACAGGTTTTGGGGAGAAAACCAGGAAGGAAGAAGTTCAGCTTAGGCCATGTTAAATTTGAGATGCTAATTAAACATCCAATAAGAGATGTGACCTTAGTAGTCAATTATTTGACTGGAAAGGAGAGACAGGCTGGAGATGCAGGTTTGGGAGGCATCAGCACATTTTTGGTATTTAAAGCTTTAAGACTGGAAGAGATCACCTAGGGAATGAGTCTAGATAAAGAATAAAATCCAAACCCTCAGGCACTTCATTATTTAGGGACCCGCCCCCTAAGGAGACCCAAGAGTGCCCAGCGAGGCTGGAAAGCACTAAGAGTAATGTGAGTGGGAAGCCAAGTAAAAAGTTTTTTGAGGAGGGAGGGAGTCATTGGATTTGGTTATAGGAAGGTCACCAATGACCTGGATGAGGACTGTTTTGGTGGCGAAGGCAAAAGCTTAATTGGGTTCAAGAGAGAAATGGAAGGGGAAGACTGAAGACAGTACGGACAATTTAAGAAGTTCAGCTGTGGAAGTGAGCAGAGAAATGCATGGTAGCTGGAAGGAGATGTAGGTCTAGGGAATGATGGGAAGAATTATAAGCATGTCTATAGGCAAGATAAGAATGATTAAAGGGGAGATTGAGCAACCCTTATTAAGAACAGGGCATTATAAGCTTAAACAGTAAGATTTACTATTGCAAGATAGCAATGAAAGTTCAGCATACATAGGGACAAATTGAGACAATAACAGAAAAGGGGAGGATTCAAAGATCCAAATTCACAAAGGGGAATGGATATAAGGCACACATAGAAAATATATATACACATATATATATAATATATATATATGTATATATATACACATACATACATATATATATATACACATACATACATATTTACATATTTGTAACGGTAACCACACACCAAAGATTCAGAACTGAACTATATAACATAAAACAAGAAGGACCAGAGGGAAAAATCCACAAAACTCAACCAAAATAAAAAGACAAACACAAAGACAAGGAAGCAGTGGAAACACCGAGCTACCAGAAAGCAAAAGATAAAATGGCTACAGGAAAACCTCATATTTCAATAATCACCCTAAATGTAAATGTACTGAACTCACCAATAAAAAGGCAGAGTTGCAGAATGGATCCAAAAACAAAACCCAACCATATGCTGCCTCCAGGAGACACATCTCAGCTCCAAAGACAGATATAGACTCAAAGTGAAAGAGTGGAAAATGATATTTCAAGCAAACGGCATTCAGAAAAAAGTGAGAGTAGTGGTACTAATATCAGATGAAATATACCAAAATGAAAAAGGTAAAGATTCTGAGGGATACTTCATAATGATAAAGGAAATCATGCACCAAGAAAACGTAACACTTGTTAATATCTATGCTCCCAATCAGGGAGCCCTGAAATATGTAAAGCAATTAATAACAGAACTAAAAGGAGAAACAGACCAAAACACTATGATAGTAGGGGACCTAAATACCCCACTGTCAGATATAGAGATCATCTAAACAGAAAATCAATAAGAAAATAACATCCTTAAATGACACATTAGACCAGCTGGACATAATTGACATTTACAGAGCCTTTCATCCCAAAACATCTGCTTATACATTCTTCTCTAATGCATGTGGAACATTCTCAAGGACTGAGCACATACTGGGACACAGAGATAGCCTCAACAAATATAAGAGGGTTGAAATCATACCAACCATTTTCTCTGACCATAATGCTTTGAAGCTGGAGATCAACTATAAAAAGAAAGTGGGAAGAACCACAAATACTTGGAGATTGAACAACATGCTACTAAAGAATGACGGGGGCAGAGAATAAAAAGGGAGATCAAGAGACACATAGAAATGAATAATAATGATAGTACAACACATCAAAACTTTTGGGACATGGCAAAAGCAGTAATAGAGGAAAGTTCATATCATTACAGGCCTATCTCAAAAAAAAAAAAAAAAAAAAAAACACAAGAATGAGCCCAAATAAAAAAACTAACACTTTATCTTAAACTAGAAAAAGAACAAATGAAGCCTAAAGTCAGAAGAAGGAAAGAAATAATCAAAATTAGAGCAGAAATAAATGAAATGGAAAAAATAAAATAAAAAA
>NW_011900414.1:0-692 GCF_000151845.1 Pteropus vampyrus | reverse complement strand
AAAAAAAACACAAGAATGAGCCCAAATAAAAAACTAACACTTTATCTTAAACTAGAAAAAGAACAAATGAAGCCTAAAGTCAGAAGAAGGAAAGGAATAATCAAAATTAGAGCAGAAATAAATGAAATGGAAAAAATAAAATAAAAAATAAATGCAACAAAGAGCTGGTTCTTTGAGAAGGTTAATAAAATTGACAAAGCCCTGGCTAGATTCACTAAAGAAAAAAGAGAAAGGCACAAACAAAATCAGAGATGAAAGAGGATAAATTATGACAGACACCTCAGAAATACAAAGGATTATACAAGAATACTATGAAAAAGTATATAACACCAAATTTAATAATCTAGAAGAAATGGACAAGTACTTAGGAATATACAACCTTCCTAGACTGAATCAAGAACTGGAAAATCTAAATGGATTTTGCGGATTTTGGCCCGTGTACCCGGAAGAACCAAGCGGCACTCAGCGAACTAAGAATCAAAGGAGGTTTATTTACGCCAGTGGCGGGCTCAAAGGAGTCACCTTGAACAAAGGCAGGCAGTAGATTTAAACATTGATTACTTCTGCATATTTGGTGGTCTTTTTTTTGCACATGCACGAAAGGGTTCCAGGGAGAGGAGGTTGGAAAAATTCCTCCGGGACAGGGTAGCCATCTTAGATTTCTTTACGTTTCCCATAGCATTCCCCCCTTT
>NW_011900413.1:2472-2866 GCF_000151845.1 Pteropus vampyrus | reverse complement strand
ACGTTAATTAAAATAAGGCAGTTAAGGGTAATATATTCTGGCTTATATGTTAATGAATATCTGCCTTTTTTTTTTTTTTAATGGTATCAACTGGGACACTATAAGATTCCTTATGCTAAGGGATGCATTCCGATTAGCTGATGTTTTGATAACAATTTGCAGAAACATCCTCGTTGCTTAAAACAGAAACTATGTCAAAGTTCTGTCGAGAAATATAGCTTATTTTTCAAAACCAGATAGGATGCTTGTTTTACCTTTCCTCAGGTTTTGCTCTTTCATTCAAGTTTATAATACAAGAAAAGAAATATTGAAATGAGTTTCATATTGTCTTAATTATGTTGGTCTTTGGGTCAGGAGAAACCAATCAGGCACATGTGCTTATTGAACTTCTAAG
>NW_011900413.1:0-1702 GCF_000151845.1 Pteropus vampyrus | reverse complement strand
TTTTTTTTTTAATGGTATCAACTGGGACACTATAAGATTCCTTATGCTAAGGGATGCATTCCAATTAGTTGATGTTTTGATAACAATTTGCAGAAACATCCTCAGTGCTTAAAACAGAAACTATGTCGAAGTTCTGTCGAGAATAATAGCTTATTTTTCAAAACCAGATAGGATGCTTGTTTTACCTTTCCTCAGGTTTTGCTCTTTCATTCAAGTTTATAATACAAGAGAAGAAATATTGAAATGAGTTTCATATTGTCTTAATTATGTTGGTCTTTGGGTCAGGAGAAACCAATCAGGCACATGTGCTTATTGAACTTCTAAGCCTGGTTATGCTCAAGTGGCTAACTTTTAAGATTAGTGAAGCAGAACTTTACCTCATTTTTATATCTTTTTAACTTAATTGGATGTGAATTTTATATTATGCAAAGAAGAGTTTTAAAACAGATTCTTTTTTGTCATAATTTAACTAAACCTTTTTGTTTCACATTCTAAGTTATTAGGACAACTGTAAATGATGTTTCTAATTATTTCAGATTCTTCCTAAGCACAAAGTATGCTAATTATTGGAGTTAAGAGGTTGTAGTTTTATTTTGTGTCGGATGAAACTTCTAGGTTCTGAAGACTTCACTCTAACGTATTCAGTAGAGAAAGTTTAGAAACACTTAATAGTTAATACAAATGAACCAGAACAAATTTGAGTAAGTGTTTTCTTTTTAAGTTTTATATAATTGTATTATAATATATGCTGACGATTTTAAGGCAAAATTTTTACGGGCTGAAATTTCTCCTGGTATGTAAATTAGGTATCTATATAAGTAGCATTAATCTGGTTTCTAATTCTAGGGTCAGGAAAGAGGATGACTTTTTAAAAAAATATTTATTGCCAAGGTTTCTTTGTATTTATGGTATGATCTAGAAATATCAAAAGGTTGCCTTTACTGATATTTTTATTCTATTTGCTATGGGAAGAGAAAACATTATTCTGACCTTTATAGAGATATGGTTTATGTTCACAGCTATTACATTTATTTTCCTACTGAATCATGTATTTCTCTGCTCCATTTGCAATGCAAAGTAAAGTTTTCCCAGTGCCTCATTAATTTAAATTATCAGTCAAATATGCTTATGAAACTAAGTACAGAAATATAATTTTCATCCTGACATGAGCTTCACTGGGCTTTTCTTTCCTAAAGGAAGATATATCCAGCCTTATTATCAATGTTTTGAAATATAAAGATCTTATAATTTAGGGTTGAATGATTCCTGTACACTTTCATGCTATCATTGTGGTGGTTTTTAAATTGCTTGAGACTGCTTTTATTTGTGCCACTTTTAATATGTAGAAATAATAGAGTTGTCAGTGCCCCCTTTTAAATCTGTGGAGAAAAACTACATTCCTTAGAGATTTAAGCAAAAACAGGCTTGGGTGTCTGGATAGCTGTACATTCACCCAGCTAATCACCTAATCATCTAATGAAATACTGCTCAGTGCTCAGGTGCTAGGAATAGCCTTTACCTTAACCCACTTGTGACTTAGGTGAATAACATTCCAGCATCCTCTTATTGCCCAAATGTGTCAGTGTGAATGATCTAATGATATTCGCTGGTAAACAGGAGTATTGAAACAAGAAAACAATGATGTCAACATAGTGTAAGATAGTCAAGCTTCCGGGGCATTTGAGTCTTACAAATTGAAGTC
>NW_011900412.1:6893-7368 GCF_000151845.1 Pteropus vampyrus | reverse complement strand
TCATTAGAGGATTCTGAGTGGAAGAATAACATGATCTCTCTCAAATTTTAAACAATTTACTCTGGCTTCAACGTAGGGAATAGACAGTAGGGAAGCAAGCCAGGAAGTTCTTACACTTGGCCATGTGACAGACAGCGGGGCTTGACCAGGGCGACAGTTAGGGAAGGTGCCGAGAGGTGGTCGGATCCTCAGTCTAAGTTGAAGGCAAAGTTGGCAGGACCTCCGGTGGGTGGGGCGCGATGTGTCGTACAGGAGTCAGGGCAGGATCACGAATGACTACGACGTGTCGGCCGGAGCAAAGTGGCATTCTGTGTAAGGCAGCGAGGAAGGTTGAAGGACGAGCAGGTCGGGGATCGTGACAAGGAGCTTTGTCTGGCGCATGCTAAGCGAAGTGAAGGTACCCATCTAGCCCTTGGACATTGGCGTCCGGGGTCCTGGAGAGACATGTGAGCCCAGGGTGTAAGTCTGGAGACTA
>NW_011900412.1:0-1883 GCF_000151845.1 Pteropus vampyrus | reverse complement strand
CTGTGATGGAGCTTCCCAGTGGAGGGCTCAGGGGGCAGGAGGTGCTGCCAGGCCACTGGCCGGGCCCTCTGGCCTCTCAGGGAACTTTAACCCCTTCTTGCAGGGCTGGTGGTGACTCTGCAGCCAGGGATAGGAGACCCGCAGAGGCTGCAATGATCCAATGCAGATAGAAAGAGTTCAAGTCCTTAGTTCAAAGGTCACAGTCACAGTGAGCAGTGGTGTCCAGGGCTGGGGGGTCTGGAGCTTGAACTGAGCAGAGGGGACACAGAGGGTGCAGAGAAGAACACTCCAGGCATCATCTCATTAATTTAAGCTGCACAAGAGCCCCAGTCCCAGAATGACATAGCTGTCTTTGGGGCATTGCGAGAAATCTAGGATAATGTTTCTTAACCTGGGTGACACTTCAAAATCATTTGGGGATTTTTTCTTTTTTTTTTTTTTTAATTAGATGCCTCAGGTTCACCCCAGGCTATTTACTTAAATCAAAATCTCTGTGCTTTTGCACAATGCCTGGTACGTAGCAGCATCTCATGAAGGGGCTGTTTTCATTTCCCTTCTTTCACAGATGAGGAATGATAGGAAATGAGAAAATTAAATACCCTGCCCAGAGCCCCCACGTAAATCTGAGTTCGGAGGCAAGACTTCATCTGACCCTAATGACCGTCACTCAACCGCGGCCTCCTCTGCATTGGTGCTCACCTGCCCACCCTCCTCTGAGAGTCTGGGGGAGAAATGAGAGGCTATTCTTTGCCCCGAATAATCCAGGGACCCTTGAACAACCGTTTCCAAATGAGGTGGGCTTAGCATCAAGTAGTTTGGTTGTGACTTTCCTGCTTCCTTTCCTCCAGATTTCTGCAGAGCTCTATGCATTCTTCCTAGAAAAATATGAAATATTCATTTGATTTGGGGATGCCTTGGTGATTTCACAAGAAACATCCTAGAAAAATTCAGGGTTGACACTGCTTCCCTGGGTAGTGTGACCATATAGACACAGGTAGCAGGGACCACGGACGGTTATCTAGATCAGAATAGTTTGAAGACTTGGCGCCTCCTTAAGTGACCCACTGCATCCTGATATAGGATCTGAGTCAAAGGAAGCCCTAGAAGTCGCAGTCCCTGACCCTCTGCCCCTGTGCCCACAGCTGCAGACGGCTGGCCCCGAGGAAATGGTGTCTGAGAAGCCCCGTCTCGGCAGCCAGCAGGAGCCCGTGCAGGAAGATCCCCACCCGGACACTCGTGCCCTGAGCATGCCCGCCCGACGAGGCCCACGAAGTAAGTGTCTCTCGGTTCAGTCCAAACGGAGTTCATTAAACTGCCTTCTGTGACGGGCACAGAGCGATACTGGGATTTTTTAATGGGCATTATTCTACATACACGGCCACCACCCCTCCACCCCACTTCACCCCAACTCTGGGGGTAATGTTCTAGGGGATAGGACACACAGCTTCAGCTGTGTATACAACCACATAAGATTGGAAGTGTGAATTGAAACAGAAATGGTGTGGATAATCGAATATACGAACATTCGAAGGAGGGCGAAATAGTCAGGAAGGCAAATAGCAAAATGAAGTGAACTTGAATCAGATGTCAGACGACAGACATGAGAGAGTTTCCCAGGCTCTCGGCCACCCGGCCCCTTGAGGACCCCGCACTGACCACTCCCCCACACACCCTCGCTTCTCCCTCCAAGGACCTAGGGTCCCACGACACAGTATCTGCTCTTTCCCGCTACAGCGAACTCAATGGTTCTCCATTCATTGCGGAAAAAATGATTGCCCCTTCGCTTGCTGCTTTTTGTGAAAAGTAGATTAGATGAGAGAAGTGTGTTATCCTGTCAAATGTTGCACAATTGCTACACAGTTGTTACCCTATCTGCCAGTAGC
>NW_011900411.1:0-6270 GCF_000151845.1 Pteropus vampyrus | reverse complement strand
TCCTTTCTTCCTTTCTCTTTTCCTCACTTAAATGTAATCTCCAAGTGGATAAAAAGCTTGTCTTATGTCTTACACTTTGCAGATTACAAATATTTAATAAATAATTATTTCGTAAATAAATGAGGCTATGTACGAGTAGTTTAAACTTTACAAATAAAGTACCATTTTTTTTTTTTCTCAACATCTCAAAATGTGGCAGAACATTCCTATTGTACCATCTCTAAAACTCTTACATTGTGTGAACTTATAAGAAAATTACTTTCTCTTCTTTGGGATAAATGATGATGGTATGGATGGAAATCAATACTTTACTCATGTAGTTCATATGTTTAAATATGAAAGTACTCAAATAAAAAGCTGCAGATATTCCCCTAGTTGTTGGGTTCGGGATGACTATACCTCAAAAATCAGTTACATAGTAAAACATTAAGGTATAGCAATTACTATTTTTCGCCATGTGTTGAATTAGAGTAGGGAAGTTAGCTCTGTAGAGAACTCTTCAGAAAAACACAGGACTTATTGTATGATTCAAGGCTTGTATTTCTACCCTTCCCATAGCTCCATTTTTTTTCTTTATTTCCTTTCTTTTCCTTCACGTCCTTATAATGGTAAGATATTCTGAGCATTCTCAGTGCTGTCTTCAGCAGATGTTAGCATGCATATGCTAATTCAACACACTTCCTTCCTACTCATTCCTAAATGCACAACAACTTCAGTGTTTCTAAACAAAAACACTCAAAACTATCCAGATAAAAAATACTGATATGTATATATACTTGGCAAAAACTTTAGCTGCAGGGAAATGCATTTTTTTCCTGAAAAGTTTTGCATTTCCTCAAAAAATTGCTGAAATTCTGAACTTCAGTTTTATCAGAGTTTTTATCCCTGGTGTGTGGGTCAGGAAAGAAAAGAATTGGTATCTGATTAAAAAAAAATGTGTTTTTACACAATTGTTTAAAACTCTTTATGCAGAGAATAGCTTAAGTATATAAAGAATATACTCAAGCAAGTAAATAAAACAGTATAAAGCTGTGCCCTAAAAACGATCCTTAAAACACTTCTCAACGTTACTCATTTTTTCAAAAGGCATCATTATGATTTCACTTCCCATGTCTTGAATTTGCATATTTATTTATTTGTTTGTTTGTTTGTTCATCCAACATTTATTGAGCACCCATTTTGTTCAATACAGAGTATACTTTGTATAGTATAAAGACCTAGTAATTTTCTTTAAGGAGCTTATAGTTCAGATTAATAGACCAAACCTACTTGAGTATAATTCAAAGCAAAAAATGAAGGCCACTAAGAGAAGTAGAAATAAAATAATTTCAACTGGATCTTAAAGAGTGAATAAATTCTGATGGATTTTTGTCATTGATAGAAGAAATAGCATTAACAATGTCAGAGATGAAAAAGCAGGCAAATTTGTGCTCAGAAATAAATAGTTTGGAAATAAAATATAGGTAATGATAAGAATAAGGCCTAATAAGAATAAAACTATATATTGAGGCCAAGATCATGAATGCTAGGCTGACATATATACTTTATTCTATAGGAAATAAAGAATTATTGATAAAGTTTAGGTAAGGGACATGTTTGATTACATGTGTTTTATAGGATTAAAATGGTAGACAAGATGGATTATAAGGAAGTAATTTAGAGACAAAGATCAAATAAGTAAAGTATAACAGACAACTGAGATGGCAATTAGAAGTCAACTATTAAATAAATGAGAATAGATGTGATAAATATCACGAATGCAGAATAAATTTGGAATTAGACATGAATGTGAAGGAAGTGAAGATTATGAACTTGGATGCATATGGCAATGTATTCCTTTAAATGATATTTGACAAGTGAAAGGAGATACTAGTATGAGGGTAAAGATAATAAAATCATTCAAAGCACGTTATGTATGTAAATATATCCAGTTGACAGATGGTGATGTTGAACTCAAACTGGGATAGTAATTGTGGAAATAAGGAACTAGAAAAAGAACTCTTTAGTTCTCCTGAACTCTATACTGATTGTCTTCTAGTGATTTAACTTCTATGGCTTTTTAGTGATCAAGGTTTATTTGAGGTTATTTGGTCCAATTACCCATGAACTAGTAAAGTGTCATTTCCCACTCCTCTTTTTTTTTTTGTACTGCTATTGCCAGTATGAAACACTTTATATATTGTAATTATCATAAGAAACTCATGAGTACTAATAATTTACAATTGAGGAAATCAAGTCACAGAATAATTAAGTAACTTGCTCATGATCTAGCAACTAGTGACAGATTGATTTAGAATTTCTAATCAAGATCTTCACCCTATAGCTACATCTCACCATAAATTCTGAATTTCTCCTAAGGTGGTCAGGAGTCATTCACACCCTGAAATTAATTTCACAGCTCTAAACCTGTTATTTAGGTGTCTAGAGAGTGGGTCATTGGTTTTCACATGTCTACTGAACTTTGGCCTGCACTATGTTTGGTTTACTGAGTGAGGTACAATTTACCTTGTTGGTCTTGGGGCCCAGCTCCATTCTCTTCATTGGAATGTCACTTATCTTGGCATACTTTTTTCTAGCTCCTTGTACCGGAAAATAGATTGGACCTTAATCTGCACAGCTGTATCAATTGCTTAGGGTTTGCTTTCCTTCAACTCAGTTTAATGGTGTTAGAAGCATAGTTCTATAACTCATGTCACTTTGCCCAGAGATTCTCTACCTCTTTTACCACAGATAATTTTATTAAAAACAGACAGTTGACTAATATAGAGCTGAGTTGCCACCTCCTCCTTGGAGGCTGAAACTTAACTTTGACCAGATTTACTTCTGCTCATTCGTCACTTCCCCAGGCCTGCCAATGAGTATAGTTCATCTTGCATTACACTGAATATGACAATAAACCTAAGGTTAGTATAGTCAGGAGAGTGTTTAATGGTCTTATCCAAGAAATGATATCACGGGCATGTTTCTGCCCAAGGAGAGTAATATTTTTCAGCTCAGATACCAAATAATATTTTCTGAAGGAAGCAGTATCACTAGAGTCTCCTCATTGCTACAATAAAAGGCAGAATGTAAAGATAAATAACTGACAGACCCATGTAATAGTGTGAGGAGATAATGTAGCTTAGTAGAAGAGCAACAGACTTTGAAATTTGTTTTATGACCCTATATAAGCAAATTTTTTTTGTCAGTTTACAGTAATGTGAAGTAGAGATAGCAACTATTTTGTATGGTTTTTGTTAGGTTTAAATGAGATAATTCTTATAGACTCATTCCTAGAGTTTTGTGAAGTCTCAATAAACAGCAACCATTATCATCATCACCATCACTTATATTATTAAGCAGAGATTCAGTCTATAAAAAGAGAAACTATTTCTCAGTGGTAAGAACTAGCATCTGACAATTTTAAGACAATTTGGAAAGGAAACAACCTTCAATATAAATGATAATCATTAAATTGAAAGCTCAATTTGAGCAATTCTAAATGGAGAGATGCAGAATTTTCTACAAATAGCAAAAAAGGGAAAAAAGAAAGAAAAAGTGACACACTAACATAGAAACTTATAGAAAGTCATAACATGTGACACAGTGAAGAATTCCTACAGAACTTAAATAATAAAAGGCTGAGAGAAATTTATCCTGTATTAGTAAATAAACAAAAAATAACCACAGAATGTTTAGTGAACTGGCACTTAATATTAGAACTTCACTACACCATATTCTAGTTGATAATTACTATACTTTAGATATTTTTATCATTTAATTAAATGCACTTTTCTGTCTCTAGTATAGAATGCTTTTTTTAATATGTTGTTATAATTATCTTTATGAAGTGCATAGGTTGTAATCTGTACAGTGTAGATCTTATTTCTTCGTTTTATTCAAGAGTTTTGTGCTCTGACTGAACAAACTAGGTGGCTATACCTTTGTAAAGTGGGCATACTATTAATTGTTAATAAAGTGAGCCCTTCGGTAGACCCATATACAATATCCATAACATTGAGCACCTAACTGCTGCTTTAAAAAACAGTGGTAAGACTTCTTGTAACTTGTAGAAAATATCTCAGTAAGTATAGTATAAATTGTCCTGCAGTAACAACTCCCAAACTGTATTGGCTTACAACAACAAAATTGTTTCATTTCTTGCTCATATCAGTATCAGCTGAGAAGCAGCTATAGTCATGTTCCATGTCATTTTTACTCCAAGATCCTGGCTAATATTGCCTATCATCATAATAAGAGAAGAAAAAGAGATTTTGGTTAACCATGTGTTAGTTCTTACCTTTCCTCAGATTTTAACATTTTATTGGCCAAAGCAAGCTGTGTGGCTTAGCCTGACATCCATGGAAGTGAGATGTATAATACTCATAATGAGAGAGACAGCAAATGTTTTTTTTAATAATACAATCTATCACAGAAAGTCATGTTACCTTTTGTCCCACTTAAGTGCATTGTTTTTAAATTCTTTTTCCTAGGTATGTCTCTAACTTTCTCATGTTACTATAAACAGATAACATTTTAATATCCTTTTTCATTTAGGTATGTATAGCTGATAACCACAATCTAAAGTAAACATTGTTTTTCATACTAAATGTTATTTGTATCACTGTTACTTTACTTTTTAGGAAGTCTATAAGCACAGGAGTTGAAGAATAATGTCCAATAATGTCCAAAACTAGATTTTCTGTGTATCACAAATCATGTGTCGACCATTTATTTATGTGTCAGATTTTCACTCTATGTAAAAACTTGATAATTTTACCATATAATTTCAGAAGAGTAACTGTCATAACTCAGTAGGAAACAGGGTTAATTTCAAGAAATTGAAGAACAGATGGCATTTCCGAGCCTTATTTTTAGTAAAGTCATTTAATAAAAACACACACACAAGCAATTTAACAATGGCATTTGATATTAAAAGTAAGTAACGAAAATAATTACTTTTAGGAACTTAAATAATTTCTTGTATTACCAGACACTTTGATTGTCAGGTCTAACTCCCTAACATGTCTCCAGAACCCTATGTGAAAACTTCTTATTCACAGTGACAATACCAAGAAAGGAAGAGGTGAAATATGGGAAACTATGTCACTATAGAATAATGTTAAATGGATTTAACTCTTCCAGGTCCACAGAATACATTTGTTTGAAGAATGAGGTCTTGGTAGAAGATAGTTTGTACAGTAGAAGGAAAATTATATTGGAGTAAGAAATTTGAGACCTATGTGGTAGACTCCTCCTATTTCCCTTCTCAGTGATGCCAAATAGTTGTCTTTCTCAGCCATATAAATAAGTCTAAAATCAATGGAGACTGATTACAGAACAAGTGCATTACACAGGACAGGCACACATGCACACATACCCACACCTACATACCCGCGCAGCCACACACACCCATACACCATCTCTACACACACACACACACAACTCTGTTAAGAAAGATAACATAAAGCAGTGCTCCACAAACTATCCCTACACACCAAATCTTGTCCTCTACCCGTTTTTGTGTGGCTACCAAACTAAGAATTTTTTTAAATATATTTTTAAATGGCTAAGAAAATTAAAAGAAAAAAATTATGAAATGTGAAAATTAAATGAAATTCAAATTTTAGTGTTCATAAAGTTTTGTCACCACTACTCTGCTTGCTTCCTCCTCTATTATTTATTTATGGTTGCTTTTGTGTATCATACACAAAGTCTAAACTGTTTGCTATGTGACTTTTTACAGAAAAAAAGTTTCTGACCTCTGACAGAAACTTATTCTTAAATTAAAATTGCTACGAAACATGTTTTGATGATTACAGGTATGAATTAATATCTTCCATGTTTGTGAAAGTTTCCTATTTCCTACATTTGTTCCTTGTTTCTCTTTCCCTTATCCTTCTGCTTTCTTTGGTTTTAATTTTACATTTTATAAGAGTATTTGTTGTCTCCTCTCTTAGGATATCAATTATAATCATTTAAAATTTTTGAATGCTTGTCTTAGAACTTGCAATATAATTTTTCACTAATTTAAATCTGTCTGCAATTGTACACCAAATTATTTACAGTACAGATATCTTAGAGTGGGGGTCTCCAGCCCCTAGGCCATTTACAGGTACCCATCCATGGCCTGTTAGGAACAAGGCCATGCAGCAGGAGGTGAGCGGTGGTCAAGTGAGCTAAGCTTCATCTGTATTTGCAGCTGCTCCCCCGCGCTAACATCACCACATCAGCTCCACCTAAGATCAGTCATTAGATTCTCATAGGAGCATTGGTCCCTGGTGCATAAAA
>NW_011900410.1:3153-4881 GCF_000151845.1 Pteropus vampyrus | reverse complement strand
GACAGGGACTTCAACATACTACAGTAGCATCCACGCAAAGTGGAGTAATGGTGGCAAGAAGAGGGAGTTGTCCATTCTGGAAAGTCAGGGGCTTCATAGAGGAAGGGGTGTCTGAGCAGGAAGGTTGAGCAGATGAGAGAGGATAAACGACATTCTAAGTCACATGTATGTTCTCAAAATACTTGAGGCTCGTGGGTTTAAGATCTCAGACAGATTCTTCTGGTCTGTATTGGCTGATTTCTTTTCCCACCTGTCTCCTATACAACAATAACACATCCCCCACCCAGTACACACACACACACACACACACACACACACACACACACACACACACACACACACACACACATCACCACACTTACCCACGTAAAACCGGAATCCCAGCCAATGATGACCATGTGTAGTTCTCCAAATGGGATGTGTTCTTTCACGTCTCTGTGACTGTGCACGTGCCGTGTCCTCTGTCTGGATCTCCTAGCCAGGGCAACATACCCTGCAATACTCAGAGACACTTCCTGCATTCTCCATTCCCCTCGGGATAACTCCAGAAATTCCCCATGAGCAGCTGCCTAGATTAAAGCAGGAGCAAATGCTTGATTCCTCTCTGAACCCTGTTTGTCCCCCCTGCCCGCCGCTGACTTGAGGCTGTGGATAGAGCTCGGGCCCTACAGACCTGTAATCTTTGTGACTAACAAAGAATCAGCACGTTGTTGGTGCTCATGTTTGATGAAGGAATAAAAAAATAAATAAATGAAAACTGAAAAGTAAGGAATGAGTGAAGGCCTCTGGAAAGGGGAGCCTGGCCTAGATTTTCTACCCTTACTCATGGCATTGCCACTGAATTATTGTCCCAGCATCTCCTAATAATGACCAGCTCTTTTCATTTTGAACGTCACTTTGTTCATGAGCAACGTGGAGCTCTGTTAGCCTGGGAATCAGAGGACTTCACCCCCAGAGAAATGCACATACTAATTATTTCTGACATCAGCCAGCACTCTATAATGTTTTGTATCTTAGGACTTAGATCAGTCCTGCGAAGAAGGCAGTATTTACTCCATTTTTTTCCGAGAAGGACAGAGGGTCAGAGAGGTTAAGTAACTTGCCCAACATCACACAGCTAGTGAGTGGCAGAACAGGAGCAGAGCCGGGATTCGATTGCAATTTCGTCTGCCTGGATAAAGAGCCACAGGGCATCTCCAGGATGCTGTTATTTATTACTTAACACACACCATCTTATCATTAACACTGCTGTCTTAATTACCCAGTTGCATGAGTTAACAGGTTGATGGAGAGAGTTTGTTCTAATCAAGCACCCATTCTTTGAGCCCTGTCTGTTTTCCCTACCACCCACACCTGCACACCGCACTTGTGAATAAGACTGTGATGTTCTTATTAGAGCTACAAAGGTGGATCCGCTTTAATTAATCAATAATGATGCTCCTGAGAACCCCTTGTAAATCAAACGTTGGCAAATTGGAGCTCATTTTTAATGTTGAAAAAGAGCTTGCTCGTTTACATTTTACTTTGATGTGGCACAGAATTGGTTGTTCTTGTAATAATGGTGACTGGTGTGCCTGCCGTGTCCTGAACTGCAGTGTAGCTGATTGGGTGGGGATGAGGAAGGATGCCTGTGCAGACAGAGCTTCTGCTTTCAAGGTGGTGAGTATTAAAGGGGCAGAAACTAGATGCCTCTGACCAGGATGGTGTGAAAAGCTCCTTGTGGGGGGA
>NW_011900410.1:0-458 GCF_000151845.1 Pteropus vampyrus | reverse complement strand
AACCTAAGAAGAGCTCCAGCTCCTCTGGGAGTGATTGCCTCATATCTGAGGGGACAGTTTCTAGGCTCTCCCAAGGGGAGGCTTTTATCCTCAGCGAGGATCACCAGATTTTATTCCCCTCAGATTCCCAGCTATTATCAGGATTGAAATTTCCCAAACCAGATGGAGACCAGTCTCTGCCACTCTCGCCTTGGGAAATTCACTCACTTCCCAACTCAGTTTTCCGTTCCTGTGAAATGGGTACTTGGACAGCTATTCCTGTCACTTCTCACATTGAGGGGAAATCGTGTGTGTAAAGCATTCTGAGCAAGATAGAAATATTGCATACATGCATTATGTATTTTAATAGGTCCATGTGTTCATATCCCCATTTCACAGATGAGAGAACGAGTCCCAGATACACCAAGGCGAGTGCCCACAGACACACAGCTAACAAGTAACAGGGCCAGGATTGCTTC
>NW_011900409.1:3735-4764 GCF_000151845.1 Pteropus vampyrus | reverse complement strand
GGGTTTATTTATTCGATTTTCATTTGATGCTTTTTTTACACACGTTCATTTACGAATAAATGGAAAATAAAGTCATGGCCATTTTTTTCACTTTCGGTTTCTAGTTAGAATTACAAATACAATTTGTTTCCTGTTTTTTCACATATTTTGTGATAATTGTGTTTTCTATAGGTTTTCTATCCACTGTTCCTAATAATAGCATAATATTTCTTGAAATCACTGTGCTATGGTGGGAATTCTTCCCTTGAGATACGAATAACATTTTATCACTATTATAAATAACGACAGGGTGCACATCTTTGGGAAAGAGAGGCTTTTTTTCAACACTTGAGAAAGTTTCCTTTGATGGAATTCCCTCAGGTCCGAGGACTATGCAGAATACCGTGAATGTTTTTAGGGTTCTTAACAGAAGTGTTCGAGTTGCTGACCGCAGTTAAGAAGTGGATCGCGAAGGCCTCTTCCCCGTAATGCCCTGGTCAGCGCTGTGGTCGCAGAGTTGTCCGTCACTTTGCTGATCCCTGCGGGTCCCCCGCCGCGTGGGGGGCGGGGGTGCCGTGCGTGCGCGTGACCTCGCTGTAGGTGCCGGTGAGGGGGCCTCTGCCTCGAGCTCGGAGCCTTGGCCGCGGTCGCGGGGGCCCTGCGACGTCTCGTGTCCCCGCCGGCCCCTCCCCCAGGACGCACCCCAGCCAGACCCGGCGGGATTCCTCCGCCCGCACCCCAAGCGCGGCCGCACTTCGCGGGCGCCTCTCATGGCCTGCGGTTCCCTCCGCCTTCCCTCCTCCTCCCTGACTCGCTGGCCTGGTCCCGTGGCTCCTGGACACCCTCGCTGGTCACTTCTGCTGACTCGTCGCCTCCCTTTTGCTGAGTTTCTACAGTACGCAGGTCGTGGACCGATCCAGACAGGCTTCGCCGCGTCACAGGGCTGCGTGGCGCTTCCCCCCGCTCCCTGAGCGCAGCTGCCAGGTGGTGATTCTTTTTAAAAGATTATGTGTCCTTCACAGTATCCCGCGTAAGAGCCTTTCAGACCAT
>NW_011900409.1:0-695 GCF_000151845.1 Pteropus vampyrus | reverse complement strand
AGGGGCGCTGGGCAGGAGCGCCGCGCTCACGCTGGCACATGCGTGGCGCTCGCGCACACGCGGCCGCGTTCCGACTCCGCACGTCACAGTGGCGCCGAGGTTGGCACGTCTGTAATTCACGTGCGTCTCAGGCTCGACGTGGAAACACGTTCCGCGGTTACGGTCTGTCGCCGCCGCGTGACGTGCGGTGACGTTTCACTATTCGACAATCGAAGTAAGTTTTTCTTGGGCAGTAACGGAAAAGTAGAGCAGGCTGTGGAATAGCATCTGCCTGTGAGACGAAATGGCCCCCTTAACACAGCCGGCGAGGCCTGAGGACGTCCTTGTCGTGGGCTTGTCCTGCGGGGGGCGGGGGGCGGGCAAAAGGCGGTGACGGCGACAGGGGCTGGAGAATCCCTCCCCCACGTGAACCAAGGACGCAGGGCTGCCGGCGAGGGCGACAACTATCCCGGAGGCCCCGAGGGCTCAGAGCGCTGACAGCCCCACACGCCTCTAACCCGCGTCCCTCCCCGGGACGGATGCCCGGGGCCGAGATCCAATTCCTGATTCTCTCTGGCCTGGCCTGTCCTCCGCGTGCCCGTGGCCATCGTGACGATCTTTCTAGCTCCCTCCGAGTCGAGGCAGCGTTAGGGAGCAACGGACGTGCGTTCACGTGCCCCGCACGCAGTGCACACGCCACACACACGCCACGCACA
>NW_011900408.1:2234-2567 GCF_000151845.1 Pteropus vampyrus | reverse complement strand
GGAATAATAATTAAAATACTTCACTGGATTTGCCTTACCCCACACACTTTTACCAAGTAGATTTTATTTCCATCAGACCTCTTCACTTTTGAGGTGGGAATGTCCTCAATATCTAACACTTTCATTTCATGCAAACAATATACTCATAACTGCTATCCTTATTCTACTTTTTTACTTTGTTAGGGAATGATACTTTCCCTAACTGAACCCATCTTATAGTTGTTTGTTTGTTTGTGTCTTTTTTTAATAAGGACAGGGGATAACTTTTGTAATGTACAGTGCAAAGAATAACAATAGAACACTGAATAAATGCAACTATGGTGTTTATAGAAA
>NW_011900408.1:0-2184 GCF_000151845.1 Pteropus vampyrus | reverse complement strand
CAATAGAACACTGAATAAATGCAACTATGGTGTTTATAGAAATGAAGAATTTAGGCTAGATATGGTATACAAGGTCTCTGCACTGAAAAAGGTTATGGTAATTGTATGATTCTAAATTATTTATTCTAATCAAGTAATAAGAGGCAAAATCACAGCGTAGGGGATAAAGGAGAAAAACTTCCACCATTGAATCAAAGGAAGCTAAAGGCCATGCGAGTATAGCTTTAATGCTAACCAAAGTTTACACTCTTTGAAAATTAAAATGTATGGTATGTGCAATAGCTCTCCAACAACAAGAATATTCACTTAAGTAGAACATACCATTCCTTTAGCCCTGTGAGATAAGCTGGAGTTTACTGTTCTTAAATTCACAAACTCCCACTCAGACAAGTCTGTACACAAGACATTTGGAAGTTCCCATGAAACAAACACATGCCTTAGGCTTTTGCAGGTGAATCTAATCATTGTCATATTATTACAGTGATGAAAGACACACTAAAAATTGTATTCCTTAAAGCCAGCCATAGTAATAGGTAATTCCTGTCGCTTCTATTCTGTCAATAACACCCGCCATCTGATACCAAAGTGTTTACTTTTGACAGAAATTTTTCAACAATTGTTTATAAGTTTGAAAGTGGCTATTTTATTTAGCAGAACAGCCAAGAGATCTTTAGAGCTTTCCATCTCACTAGTTAAACCAATACTTCATTATATTATTCATATCTAGATTTTTATCACAAATGAACACATTGTTCCCCCATCCAGAAAGACAAAATAACTTTCAAAGAGTAATCTCTAACTTCCTCCTTAACTGCTCACAATATTGTAATTTGGGGGGAAACAGCCTGAAGGGAAGTTTTGTGAATATGCAGGAATCAAATCCCTCCTCCAAGTCTACAGTTTACAAGCCCGAGTGAATGCTTATAAGGATATTCAGTAAAATGGAGCATTAGGACCTTTACTGCTTATTTTGGAGAATAAAACACAATTAAGAGTAAATAGTTTGAAGAGTAATCCACTCAAAATTCCTAGAGCCTGTAGTTTCCATTTTTATCACAACCAAACAGCTCTATAATTGAAGAGTTTATTTATTTATGTGTCTTCTTTGTGGCTGCACAACAACCTGCAGGTGGAAAAAGGAGTGGCTGTTGCTGTTATTTAACTTGCAGCTAAAGTAAGATTGTCTTTAGTGGCAAAAGTGATAAAATATTATGTGCATACATGTGTGTGTGCATGCATGTGTGTGTAAATAGCTAGCTAGCTGATAGTATGCCCATTTAGAAGAAATAACTGCTTAATTAGAGTAATTAAAGATATGTTTACAAAGGATGTTGAAACTATTAGTTAATGAGAGATCTTCAGTCGATATTACACTTCCACAGCAGTACTTCTTTAAGAAGTTGACTGCGAGGTAGTTTCATGACTTGTTTTTCTTTTTGTGACTCGGTTAAAGTATAGCCTAGATAGATGGGACATATTTATACAATATAAAAAGGGTCACATTATTTCCCAATTGTTTCCTGTGGCCTTAAGAAAAATGTCAGCAAAGCCTCCACCCTCTAAAATTCTACAATTCTAAGTGTCTCTATTACTATTAGGTTTGTGTAATAACAAATCTAATGATTTGTTTCTTCTTCCAGAGCAGGGACTTCTTGATAATAGAAAACATGTTTGCTCATCTTTGTAACCCTCATAACTCATCTAGGGCCTGGGGCCTACAAAATTCTTAATAAGTACTATTGTATGAGTGAGTAAAGAAATGAATGCATGTAGTATTTAATGTTGTTTCATATCCCTTTATATAAACTGTGTCCTATTTCTCTGACTACATTGGAAGGATAAGGTTCATACCAAAAAGAGCCCTTAGAAGCATTCTCTTTGGCCCATGGTGATAGCAATAAAGTGTTCGTTTCAAACTGAATTGGTTTTGAAATTGGATGTATTTTTTTTTAAGGGAGAGATATTTTAGGTTTCTTTTGAAAGGTCAAGATTTGACAGCAGCAATGGGCCCAAATCTCTGCATGGCTATAATCAGCTGGAGTTGAGTGGAGCTCGCCCATTTAGAAGGTTCCAGTTTAATGCGACTCCAAATTAATCAGGTTCCATTTATAATGAAACACACTTGGTTCTTTTTCTTACATCATGACCACTTTGCTCATTTAGGTTATTTCCTTGGTCTCCTTA
>NW_011900407.1:5667-8290 GCF_000151845.1 Pteropus vampyrus | reverse complement strand
GTGACTCTCATACTTTCAGACACCTTGGTGTAAGTAAAATGAATAACATCAAAAACCCAAACCCGTCTGCTTTGGTTCTCATATAATTGGAACTTCACTGGTGACGGCATAGCTCCCTTAGGTGACGAATGGGGACCCACGCTGGCTTCACCTTCCTCCTGGGGAGTGGTGGTGTCACACACACCTCGAGAGAGTGCGAAAAGCCTCGTTACTGACATAGCTGAGGTCTCTGGGGGAGAGCAAGGCTGGCTTCCTGAGCAGGTGCCAATGGCTTGAGCAAGGACGGCAGGTGGATGTGGAGTTTTTCTGGGTCAGGGCGCGGGGAGGGACGGGTGTCCAGACTCAGGTTTGCACAGTCTGACTTTCCTGTAGGTGTCAAAGGTGAGGAGCACCCGGCCTTCTCATGAGCTTTCCAGGTGTGGGGAGATGGGGAGCCCCGACGTTTGTCTGATGGCTAGAGTGCACTGTGTTTCGTTTTCTTGAATTTGAACTTGCTTGGTAAGCCAGCCCCGTGCTCTGAGGCCGGTGAGGAAGGTTCCACACCCAGCGCTGTGAGTTCTGAGAAGCATGGTGACCGCCTTCGGAAGTCCCAGAGCGGACTAGGTCTGGGCTGTCGCCACTGTGGACACGTGTGTGACCTTGAGTTGTATTTTGGGTATCTGTGACAGAAAAGATTCTCAGAGTTTTGGGTGTTTTTTGTTTATTTGCTTGTTTCTATAACCTTGAGCGGGGAGCAGACCAGACAGCCAGGCCAATGGCAATGGCCCCAGAGAGTAAAAAATGTGCAGATGGGACAAACTGACAGGAATGTGCAGATGGGACAAATGACAGGAACATCTAGTGTTAGTCGGTTTTCTGAAGTTTGTCTCATTGTGTTGCCCAGGGGTGCCATCTTTATCAGGGACATCTTGGCTAGAAGTGACAAGCAGCAGCTTTCCAACAAGCTCTGTCCTGTTTGGTGGTGATGAGTCTGTCTATACTGCGAGCAAAGTCTCATTGCTGCTCTTCAGTTGACCCCAAAGGGCCCCCACCCCCGGGTAGCCAAGAGGTCTGGGAGGGGAGCGATCTTCAGCACGATGACAGCAGGCAAGGGCCTGAGCACAGGGGGCCACTGCCTTCTGCAGATGGGTATGCCACAGGGCCCAGATTTGGCTCCGCCCTATAGCAAGCAGGCCCTGCCAGCTGAGCCAGAGGGTCCCAGGCTCAGGGCCAATGAGAGCTTCTCTCCAGGAGAGACCAGTGTGTGGCCAGCAGTTGTCACTCTGATGTTGTATGGAACAGGGCCAAGGAGGGCGGCTTCTTGCATCAGAAGCCCATGGGCAGCTTGTAGTCATCGGACGGAGGTTGCTCAGGCCTCTGAGGTGACAGAGTCTCTGTGGGCCCCGAGGGAAGCCCGTGTTGATGGCAATTTGGATGGACCCTAGAGGTTTTGTTGGAGGAGACCCCAGTGAAGGTGGGCTGGATTGAAAGTGACAGGATGGAGTGCCCCACACCTGAGCAAATAATTTTTAGGGGTGTAACTGAGGTGGCAGGGCCTTGTGCTCTGCGCGGGGCAATGGTCCACCCCTTTTTTGCGGGTTCGTGTTTGTCCTGAACGAGCGTGTCAAGCACATGTCCCCAGAGGAGGATGCATGCCGCCGATATAGTATAGACCCGCGCTCCTGGAGCAAGCTGGATCCAGCTAAGATCCAGCCGGTCAAGACCGTGAGTGATGGCAAGGCCGTGAGGTGGCCCACGGAAGCCACCAAGTAAAGGTGTATTGTGTCCCTTTGAAAGTGAAAGAAAACAGAGCCCGTTGAAATAGGAACTGGACAGCATGTTACCCAAATCTATCCTAGCAAACTATTGTCCAGTTTTTCATTGGGCGGACTCGGTCATTTGGCGCCTGGAGGCCTTAATGAGCAGCACGATAGCATAAAGGCTGCATAATCCACCGTGAAGGTCATTCATTTCAAGTTTAAGAGCAGGTGAAACTGAGGTCTCGTATAATGGGTTTCCATCCCTGCACAAGTGGTCTTTCTCCTGAGCTCCGCCCTGGGCATACCTGCACCTGAGACACACAGGTAGGTCCAGGCTATAGGAAATGTGGCCCAAGGGCGCTCCAAGGAGGGCCCTGCCGCAAGCCCATATTCCTGTTCTTAAAACCAATGAATCATTGAAACGTCCAACGTGGATGAGTGAATCGTGACCAGGGCTCTGGAGGGTGCCCTGGTGCGCACAGAGCAGCAGAGAGAGCAGCTCAGGGCACGTGTGCGGTTGGGCAGCAGGACCGTCAATAAGCAGGGCAGGGAGGACCCCCGTGATGGCGGTCACTGTCTCGGTATCCCGATCACAGCACCTACTGCTGTGGCCACTTGGAAGAGGCGGGGTGGCCGCCATCCCAAGTGCAGACTGACGGAGCCCTGTGCAAAGCAACAGGATATGAGGGCTTTTATCACTTACACGGTGGGGGTCTCTCCAGCGTGTCCGAAATGGCTGGAGAGAGCAAGGGAGGGACACTGGCTCAGCTTTTTTATTGTCGTGAGGGGTGACAATGGGAGTGGGCGGGGGCTCGTGTAGCTTGAATTTTGTACCAGTGCCGGAGGAGGTAAAGCTGGGCTTTCTGTTGGCCTTCACAGATGCG
>NW_011900407.1:0-2382 GCF_000151845.1 Pteropus vampyrus | reverse complement strand
CGTGGCCGTTTACAGATAGAACTTTCCTTCTAAGGACTGATTTAGTTGCTTCCTGTAAGTTCTGGTGTGCCATAGCTTCCTTTTCATCCACCTTCAGCATTTTCTCATTACCCTGTGATTTCTTCTTTGACCCGTTGTTTATTTAGTCGTGTGTCTCTTAATCGACACATGTTCGTGAACTTCCCGAATTTCTTCCCGTTACTAACTTCTAGTTTTCATTCCATTACAGTCACAGAATGGACTTGTACCATTTCGGTCCTTTTAAATTTATTGATGCTGTTTTATTGCCTACCGTTTAGTGTATCCTGGAGAATGTTCTGCGTGTGCTTGGGAAGCACATGTATTCCGCCGCTGTTGGACGGAGTGTGTTACATACGTGTCCGTTAGGTCTAGCTGGTTTATGGTATTCGAATCTTCTCTTTCCTTGTTGATTTTACGACTAGCTGTTCCATTACTGAACGCGGGGGTATTAAAGTCTCCAGCTATTATTTCGAATTGTTTCTTTCTCCCATCGACTCTGTCATTTTTTGCTTTATGTCTCTTGGGGCTCCGTCATGAAGTGTAGCTGCAGCTGTAAATGCTGTGTCTGCCTGATAGATTGACATTCTTATCATGATAAAAATATCCCGCTCCATCTCTTTCTTGTTTTCTCGTATTCTGTCTGATGTAAGTACAGCAACTCCAGCTCTCTGGTGGCTTCTTTTCCCGTCCTTCTGCTTTCAAACTAATTGTCTATTTGAATCTAAAGTGCCTCTCCTGCAGACGCTAGATATTTTGATCTTGTTTTTCATCCCTTCTGACAATCGCCACCTTGTGATTGGCTGCTTAATACATGCGCATTTAACATCATTATTGATGGTGTTGGATTTACATGTGTCCTTTTACTTTTTGTTTTCTGTCTTTCTTTTTTGTTACTGCTTTCTTTTGCATTGAGTGAATATTTTCTGGTGTAGCATTTTAATTCCGTTAGTGATTTTCAAGCTATATTTTTTTTGAGTTATTTCCTTTTTGATTGCTCTAGGGCTTACCAGATACATCTTAACTTATCAGAATCTTGATATTTATACTATTTTCACTGAGCTATAGAAACGTTACTACTACGTAGCTTTATTTCCTTTTTTCGTGCTATTCTTCTTGTATATTAGATCTTTGCTCAAACCTAGTAATACATATTTTTAGTTGTTGCTTCATATGATTTTATGTGTTTTAATGAAATAGAGACTAAAAGAGAGCAACTATATATTTTTACAGCTTGCTTTATTAACTTTCTTATTTCCCATTTTTGGTTTTCTTCATTTTTTTTCCTATGTAATCAAGTTACCATATGATGTCATTTCCTTCCTCCCATACAGCTTTGCTCCCACCCACTTCCTATGTGTGGTTATTGTTAAATATATTATAATGCTATATGTTATAGGCCCAATAATGCAATTATATATCTTTTGTTTTATACGATTGCATTTCAGTCAACTATGAGAAGAGAATAAATATGTATTTATATTGTCTTTTATAATTACATAATTACCTTTACCAGTGTTCTTCGTGTGTGTGTGTGTGTGTGTGTGTGTGTGTGTGTGTGTGTTCAAATCATCTGAGATCACTTGCTTTCGGTCTGAAGGACTTTCTTTAATATTTCTCGTAAGTCGAATCTCTTTTCGTTTATTTGGGAATTTATTTGGGGTAGATTTTTAGAAGATAGTTTTGCTGGATGCGAGATTCTACGCTGACAGTTTTAGTCTCTCGGCACTTTGAATATGTCACCCCATTACCCTTTGGCCTGCATTGTTTCTGCTACGAAGTCAGCTGTTCGTCTATTGCTATTCACTTGTCTGTAGTCATTTTTCTCTTCCTGCTTTCAAGATTTTCTTTGTCTTGGGCTCTCAAGATTTTTACCATGATGTGTCTGGGTGTGGGTTTCTTTGCATGTATCTTATTTGGATTTCATCGAGCATCTTGGATGTATCTATTAATGTTTTTAATGAATTTTAGAAAACTTCAGCATTTTTCCTTCAAATATTTCTTTCTGCTCCTTTCTCTTCTCTCTACCTGATACACCTGTTGTTTGTCATTGCATTTAGTGGTGCCCCACCCACATAGAGCCTTCAACATGCCGAGACGGACAGGGTGCAGAGTGGGGAGGGAGTGGGTTGTGGCTCAGGTCCCATCCACTCTCTGTTTCTATTGAGATTTAATAGAGTTTCTTATATTAATGTTTCTTTATTAGTTGTATGCTAATAAAGTTTCCAGAGACTTTACAGGATTGCTGTTTTTTAAAAAATAACTTTCACCTGTTACGGTCTTTTGGCTGGGAGAAGCACCCATGGAGCCCCTTGTGCCACTGTGGTGGAAGTCATCTCCCTTATGTGCACCTTGGTTTTTTAT
>NW_011900406.1:0-5464 GCF_000151845.1 Pteropus vampyrus | reverse complement strand
ACTGGACTCTCCGAGAGAAGCAGATCACTGGGAAGGCATGAGTGGATCAGTCTTGGCTCTCTGCCTCAGCAACACTCCTGGCTAGGCCCGCCCTCAGAATGAGGGCTACAAGAACAAAGTTAGTCTCCTGCCTAGGACCGAGCATGCCAGGGAAACTTGGTGCTACTTGAAGGAGTCTGTTTTGGTTGCAACATGAATATTTCTCTTTGTTAACGAGAACCTATGATGGGCCATGGTAGAAAATTCCCACAGTGGGAGGGAGAAAACCTGGGACTAAGAACCATCATAAATCATAGGCTCAGCTTTTGAATCTGGGAAATGGGAATAAAAGCGAAGGAGCCCATGAGATGCCGAGGGTCGGGTGGTGAGATCCCTACCCCTTCCAGGCCAACCCCCTTACTAGCTTGGAGTCCCTCCCTCAGTCTAACTACAGCCAACCCCTCTTCCCTCCCCCAGAGAAAGCTATTGATCCCGAAAGCAAGTCTATTGCTTAAGGCAGATGAATAGCAGCAAGATCAACTTTTTGAGCAGCAAAAAAATTCTAGTCACACCTAAGGGGAATCAGAGACGTGTATAAAGGCCATTAATTAACATGGCAAAGGGGGAGTTGATCATTCTCAAACACTTCACGCCCCCTCCTCCTCTCCCAGCATATCTGTATTATCCCTTAGACAAATACTGCAAACATGTATTTCACAGGCAGGGAGAGGGTAAATGGAGTCACTTATAAAATTGTTAGTCTGAGCCCCTAAAGCATAGCTCACTCTTGTTAGTGAGATGAAAGTTTTCAACTTGTTGAGGCCACGGAACCATTAAGTATTAACCGCATAACCATGCTGCCCATTAAATTAATTTATGGAGTTAAAGAAATGCCTTTGGAACCCCTCTTGATAGACACCCGGCTCTCAAGTGCCACATAAAACAATCACTGGCTGGCGCTCAGTAAATTTTCCGTGACGCTCATCCAATCTGCTCCATATATGTTTAAAATTAACAGAGATGTGGGCTGTGAAACCACCATTAGGCGGAGGGACTCTGGCCGGCGAGGGCAGGGAGCCTGAAGTCTGGGGAGGTCCCCTGCATGGTCAGACTTTCCACGTCTGGGTCCTGGCAGAGGACCTGGCTGCTCTGTGCGCAGAGCCAGCTTCACAATTTTGGATGCGTCTGAATCCCCAGCAAATCCTGGACTCTAAGCCCATGTTATCTAGCAGGTCAAAGGTAGAAGATGTTAGACAGCTAAAGCAGAGCTGCCTACGTAGGGTACTGGGAATAAAAACCCCAGAGAGAAATTCTAAGCAGTGTGTCCAAGAAAGGGCATAGACAAGTGAAGGGGCTGGCCAAGGAGTGGACTGCACATGGCATTGACCATGGACTTAGCCGTGGGGGCAGTGACATTGAGGGAAACACTGTATTCTGAGTGTCCACAGATTGGACTATTGAGTGGCAGAGCTGTGAAATGCAGTGCTGGGTGGCAGTGACCATGGACGGCTGTCGCCTCGTCCCTGATGACCATTCCAAGGTCATTCTAAGGTCTCAGACAATCAGACCACAGATCCGAGCTTTCTAGTTTAACAGAATTAAAGGTCACTTCTGCTGCCCTCCCACCCCCGACCATTCTCAGAGTAAATTACAGCCTGTGAGAAGTCTGGCTTCTTGGTGAACTCGTGACATTGCTCCTTGTTGCCTGGCTCTGAGCCGTTCTTGTCTGCGCTAATCAGGTTAGGAGGCCCCTCCTCTTGCAGACCTCACTTAAAGGGCTCCCCCAGCCACCAGCAGCACTCCTGAGGCCCCACAACCTCCCTGAATCTCATCCCGATTCAGGAGTTCTCTTCAAAGCCTGATCCCAGGAGATAAGATGTTATCGGTTGCCCCCTCCAGATGATTCAGGAGGCGGCATTTCCACAGACACCAAATGCAGATGCCTGGGCTCCACTAGCTCAAGGAGCCCGAGGCTGACATGAGCTATGAATCCCAGCTGGAAGATTCCTCCTTCCACCCTTTGCTGCCTCCTTCATTCGCTTTGACCATTTATTTAATTCTTGGGAAAAGAATACAGAGAAATAAAAGCTCAGGCTGCGGCTATCAGTTTGACGTAAAATGGCAAATGCCCTTTAAAGAGAAAACTGAATTCGGGCGCACCTCCTTTTCTTGTGCTTCACAGAGGTTGCGTTTTTTACAAATTGAAGACAAGACCGTTCACCAGCAAAAAGATTAGGACACGCTTTATTGCGGTGGTCTGGAACTGAACCCTCAACATCTCTGAGGTCTGCCTGCACTGAGCTGAAGAAAAGAAGCTTCTGGTTTAAGGGAAGTCATCGTCGGGCATCCCTTTAGGTTAAGGCAGAAAATGTGACCAGCGTAACCGGCAGAGTCACGAAATTCAGACTTAGATTAGTAGATGGGAGCATTTGTCTTCCTACAGGCCTGGGAATGCCAGTTATGGCAACTTGATTTGCATTTAACACTTTTATTGTCAAACGGAGTGATTCAGGATGCAACTTGATTTGCATTCAAACACTTTTATTGTCAAACAGAGTGATTCAGGATTATAAAACATCAGCACAGAAAAGGACCTTACACCTAACAACTCCGTGTAGGGACAGAGCATTCTAGAAGCGACAAACACCGTGATATACATTCTCTTGCTCAACCCCTTTCATGAACTCTGAAACAGTTGTTTTTACCCCCACTTTACACATGAGGACACTGAGGCTCAGAGTGGTAAAGCGACTTTCTGTCACAGAGGCAGCAGGTGGGGCCCTGGGACCCGACCTACCGGTGCTCACAACAAAACGTCACCCCGCTTGGCTCTCCTCAGTAGGTTTCATTAAACTAAGAAATTCCATCTCCGTTAAAGCCAGTGGTGCCCAGTGCTAACATTAATTGCTTCTGGCTCGTAACAGCACCAAAATGGTAGCACGTGCTGAATACTTCCTCTGCGCAAGACCTTACATGCTGTTGCCTTACCTGTGTTGGTCATTCCGTCCTCATGAGTACCTTCTGGGCAGGCACCATTCCCCTCTCTAAGGTACAGATGTAGAAACTGAAGCTCCACAAAGTTAAATAACTTGCCCAAGTTCATGAAGCCAGTAAGAGGTTCAAATTACCCAGAGGCCCTGCCTGTGCCAAGGCCTCTCATTCTCATTGCAGGGGTCCTAGGCTCTCATCGAAGTAGAAAGACAAATGGGCTCTGTTTCATGACGTTTCTGTCACGCTCGCATCTGCCCGGCATTGCCTGTTTTAATGCATATGTGTACACACACTTTGTGTGTATGTACTGTGAGCACTGGCATCTATAAAGATGTGCATGTGAACATCTGTAACTATCAAGACTTCTATGAATAAACAAATATGCATTTTGAGTGCTCTTGAACTCAGAACTAATTCCAACAACAGCCTAAAAGGAATTCAAAGCAACAGTTCTCCCACGTCTAGCAAAATGCCATATAGAGAATCCCTTCAGTAGAAGTCCCCTAGCTGGGCTCCTGAGCAGTGGAAGTGACTTAAAATAGTGTTTTGTAATGGGCGTATCCTGAAAGGAGAAGAGGCTCAGCTGTGAGCCTGAGATTCTCGTGTCCCAGAGGGTAGCCCAGTCATGAGGTGGCCCCTCTCTGAGGGATACCCATACCAACTCCCCTGACCAGAAAACACCAGGACTCAGGACGCCTCTGCTAAACCACAGCAGAGGATTTCGTACAGACAGCCTTCCTTCACAGATGGACAGACTCCGGCAGATGGAGCGGTCCCTCCCATACCCCGACACACAGCCTTACCCGGCAGTATTCATCGATGGGCTTCAGCCTCCTCACAGCTACGTCCCGGATGTGGCTTCTCCGGAAGAGGATTTTGCCTGGAAGAGAGATGCTCGTGAGCCAGGTGATACTAGGTAAAGCTGCCAGAGGGAACTGGGACCCTTACCCTCTCAATCCCCTCTCCCTTGGCTTCTCAGCATCTTAGCTGGCCACCAAGTGCCACCACCTCTGCTTGTGGTCAAGGAAACAAGAAAGGAGCAGTCACCTCTTTCAGGGGGCAGGAGGCACCCAAGGCTGAGGGCCCAGGACCTCTTAGGCAGATGAGGAGCCCCAGAGGCTGCCATCTTGTCTAGGTCACCTTGTCTGTGTCTAATGGTAGGATTAATGCCCAGATGTGGGTGTGGCTCCCAAGTGACCTCAAAAATACATACAAAAGATGGCCCAATCTACATGCTGTATTTTGTTTTAAGGCCCAACCCTCCTTGAGAAATCGGCATTAGATCCTGCCAGCTAGGCAGGTATTTCTATTCTTAGTATAGGTGGGTGGCTATTTCCAGGGCAAGTACAGGCCAATGCCAAGGTAGTCTGGCTACCCCAGCCTGAGTGTTCCCCAGCCTCTCTGTGAATACAGCCTCCAGCCATCCAGGCCACTGCATTGCTGAACTGGTATACCCTTCTACAGGTACGCACAAAACTTACAGGAAATGCCAGCCCCTCAGACCTTCCTAGCAGGCTCCTCTGAGCTAGCCAAATTCAATTATAACAAATAGATCAATGCACAGTCCTTTTATAGTCAGTTAAATTTAGAATCTGAACCCCTTGGTCTGACATTCAAGGCCTAACACAGCTGACATTTCTGTGCCCGGTGGCTGCCAGCGTCTGGGGCCAATGCCCACCTCAGAGGCCTTCCTTGATCGGCCAAGCTGGGACTACTCTCCGTCTTTCCAGAACATCCACACGCTTTGTCCATTCCTAAGGCGCTTGCCACATTCTGCTGTAGGTTACAGCTATCTGTGAGTTCCCTTCCACCGGGGGCCTGTCTGACTCAGCTTAAGGCTCATGGAACCTAGTACGTTGTGAATTGCTCACTGCTTACCTCTGTTGCCCAAGTCCACCTGACTTCCCTCTGGAGACCTTCCCTCCTCCGTTCCTAGTCCCTGTGGTTCAGACGGAGCTAACCACACCCCCGGCACCATGTAACCCCACCTAGAAAACCACCAGTCACAGTAATTGGCACAGAGGTGGGCAGGGAACCCGATGAGGATCAGCCCTGAGACTTCTGCTGGTGCCCACTGTCTCCCACAGCAACTTGCAGGATGAAAGCCTAAAGCTTCCAGTGGCCGTCTTTATTTTTGCCTGAGAAAGAAATCGAAGGAGAGAAAGGAGCTGCACCTGGCACCAGGTAGGTGTTCAGTGAATGTTTCCTGACTAATTGAAAAGCAGAGCCAAGAGATGAAGGGCCGATTCCTTTGACATCACTTGAGTACCTGGAGATAGCTATTCCTGAACCCAGGGTCTACTTGGTACTTTCCTTGTATGAAACAATGAAATTAATTTATTTTAATTTTATTTTAATTTATTTTTTTAGGCGAGGCAACCCTTGGTTGACCTTAAAGGTTGCAAGGACCTCGTCAGCTTACAATCCCTTATTTTTTTTATTTTTTACGCCAACGATGAAATTATTTTTTATTTAAACTAGTTGGAGATGAATT
>NW_011900405.1:2420-3191 GCF_000151845.1 Pteropus vampyrus | reverse complement strand
TCTGGCTGTCTATGGAGGTCACATTTGTCAGAAGTGGAGTTGAGTGTCCCACCAAACAGCCACGTGGCCCTTGCTGGGTCGGGGAGACACAAGGCCAGCTGCACCCACCGAAAGGCCCTGGGCACAAGGGACAGTGTGCCATCCAGTCGGGCACCGGCCTGGGGCTGCCCTGGACCCCGAGCAGGGGCCCCAGTGTTCAGGCTTCTGAATTTGGATGGAGAACAGCTTTTAACAGGTTTACAGAGATGGTCACATACCACACGATCCACCCATTAGAGTTCAGCAGCTTTTCAAGCATTTGCAGACTTGTGCTGCCATCGTCGGTCAAATTTAGAGTGCCATCATCTGCCCCTGAGTCGCCACTCCCCGCCCCGCACCCAGCCCGGGCCACCGGGCGCTGGCCACCCCACACGGCGGGCATCCTAGGTCCACCTGGCTGTGGCACCGTCAGACATCGTCCTCTTCGTGACCAAGCAGCGTGTGACCGCGCAGGTAGACGCGGCCGTTCCCACCCCTGGGCCGCTGTGAGCCAGGCGGCTGTGAGTGACGGCGGCGTCACAGCTTTGACCTGCAACGTGATTTCCTTTATGGGCAGCTGCTGGGCTCACCAGACACAGAGCTGGTAGGGGACTGCGGGCCCCTCGGGTGTGGCCAGCGGTGGCAGCCCGTAGCCAGAACCTGGGCCCTGCACATTGGGAGCCGGGCAGGAAGGCCAGCCACAGGCTCCGCTCCCCGGTCCCCTGCACGGCGGGCGGGCATTCTCCATGCCCC
>NW_011900405.1:0-679 GCF_000151845.1 Pteropus vampyrus | reverse complement strand
GATGGCTGTGTGGGCTCAGCGTCCCCACTGCCGTGGCCCCCACACAGGTCGCGCCCGCCGTGAGCCAGCCCCGGCAGGGAGCATGCTGTGCCTCCAGCTGGTCCTGCGCCTCTGGTGACCCAGCTGGGAAGGTATCGGGACCAGCAGTGGCTCCCAAGGTCAGTCTTCCGGGCAAGTCCTCCAAAGTGGAGTTCTGGGGTTCCGGGTGGCCCTCCACTCTGGCCGGAGAGGGCTGCAGCAGAAAGAAGGACTCGAGTAGCCCAAGGTGTAACGTGCAAACTGGGAGCCCGCAGCCCGATCCCGCGAAGCGGTGGCGCTGAGTGACCTCCCTGTGCCACCTGCAGACACTCCTCAGCTGGCGCTTTGCTGTGCCCTACCCGCCCGGATGGGGTGGTCTCTGGACCCCTGCGTCCCTCTGGGGGTCTGCGGCCTGGGCCTCGTCCTGGCAGAGGGCGCCCCTGACCAGCCCCGCACCGCCTGTGGGCCGCGTCTCCGACGGGCCTCTGCGGTGGACGGCGCCTCCCGCGTGCGTCCGGCTGCTGCAGGAGGGGCTTCAGCTCGTCCGCGACCCCAGCGGACTCTGGTCCCTACCTGCCCTGAGCCCTCTCCTCGTGCCGCTGTGGCCTTGTGTCCTATGTCCGTAACTAGTCTACCATGAGCGTGACCGCGTGCCACGTCC
>NW_011900404.1:952-1268 GCF_000151845.1 Pteropus vampyrus | reverse complement strand
AACATGTGCGTGCCTGAGTGTGTGTGAGGATGTCGTGTGCCCGGGCGTGTGTCTGTGTGTATGCCCAAGCATGTGTGTGACTGTGTCTGAGTGTGTGCCTGAGGATGTGTGCCTGAGCGTGTCTGAGTGTGTGTGAGGGTGTCTGCCCGAGGGGACAGGCACTTGAACTCAAGCCCGGAGGCTGTGCCACACTGCAAGGTGGGCGTCGGAGGAGCCCTCCCATTCCCAGGGGTGCCGCTGCACCTGGGACACTTCAGGCGGCAGAGGCCTCCAAAGGACCCCAGCACTGTACACTGGAGAGGGCTGGGAGGCGGGG
>NW_011900404.1:0-902 GCF_000151845.1 Pteropus vampyrus | reverse complement strand
ATTCCCAGGGGTGCCGCTGCACCTGGGACACTTCAGGCGGCAGAGGCCTCCAAAGGACCCCAGCACTGTACACTGGAGAGGGCTGGGAGGCGGGGACAGCAGGTGGGGGGGAGGGGGAGGAGAGCTAGCGAAGCCCCTTTAATTTAAAGCTTCTGCCCTTTTCAAGGAAACCCTGAGGGGGATGATTTGGTCACAGGACACAAAGAGGGTCCCCAGCGGCAACCTGCCTGCTCCAGGCCCCTTCAGTCCACAGGTGCAGGGGAGGGGCGGGCAAGGGCAGGGGGAACCTCGGCCACTTTGGACAGCCCGCGCCCCTCTGCCCTCGCGCTGGGCCTGGGCGCCTGCCCTCTGCCCCCCCCCCCACGCGCAAATGGGGAGCGGGGACCCCCGCCCAGAGGCCCCGCCCCGCCGCAGGCCCACAGCCTTTGTCTCTATCGCACCTGGCTGGGGCTCGGGTTTCCTCATGCAAAGCTGGGCTCCCCACCCTTCCTGACAAGCGGGTGCGGTCCTCAGAGTGAGGCCACCACAAAGCCCCCGCCCGCATTGTTAGCTGGAAAATCAAGGAAGGGGCGGGGCCGGGGTAGGGGACAGGTGCGCGGGCTCCGGCCCAGGTGGGAGCGCGCGTGCGGGAAGCAGGCGGGGCTGCCTGCGTCCCTTCTCAGTCTCGACCTCACCCGGTCTGCGGCCGGGGGGCGTCCGGCAGCCCCACGAAGGGGGCGCGGTCAAGCGCCCAGAGCAAGTTGTCGGCCTGGCCGGCGTTCCAGCCTCCAGCGCCCACGGGTCTGCTCCCGCAGGCTGCGCGGCGCGGAAAGGGTTAAGCTGCCTGGCGCCCCACCTTTGTTTGCAGATCTGCACCTGCACTCGAATTAACCCGGACAAATGAAGGGAGATTGCGAGAGCAG
>NW_011900403.1:2689-4978 GCF_000151845.1 Pteropus vampyrus | reverse complement strand
ACAGCAAGGTGTTACAGAGAGTCTCCATGACAGAAGTTGCAACTGAAATGCCTACATGCCTTCAGGGCCTTTGAGATCAAGCTGGTAACATAACGGTGAAGCCTGGCAGCGAGTGGTTCTGGTGGCCTGGGGAGCACAATCCAGAAGCTACTTCGCTCCCGCCATATTTGCCATGTCATAATCTTGGCCTCACATTAACAGATCTCCTGTTTTGTTTTATTTTTCAAGGAAACCCAAGAATCTGTGCTTTTTGAGAAATCTCTTGACTTTTAAATGTCAATGAAGAATTCTAATTGTCTTTTAACATGGATCAAAATGAAATACTTCTGTGGAATTGTAATCCATAGGTCTACTTGTCGGTTAAACGTTTTTTTTCTGTTCTCTGAACTTCTGCATATAACTTTGTGGCAGGAGCACCTGATCACTCATTTTTGACATTTTCTTAAAGTCAGAGAAAGGGGAATAGAGAATTTGGAAATTAATCGTGAAACTAATTATCTAAAGGAATTGTTAAAATTAACTGTGGATGAAAAAGAGGCACTGTAATAAATCTTACTAAAAGTACCCTTACTAAAAGTACAGGGTGATCTGATCATAAGTTCCTAACTGGGCATTTGTGGTGGGTAGTCATACCCCAAGCCTATACCTTCTTGAGTAAAAGATTTAAGCAACCCCTGTCCACTGTTTTTGTGTATTTGGTTAACACACCTTTGAAATGCCAGAAGTAATCCTCTTTTCCAGACCCCTAGAAAACCCAACCACCCCCAAGAGACCACAAAATCTTGTTAACTGTCTTGTAATCCAATCCCTCCCTTACTTTCTCAGGCCTTCATGTAACCTTCCTTAATTTCAAATGTACAAAAGAAACTGCAAAACTTTCATTTTCCAGAGCATTTGAGACTTTGCTTCCCAGCAATGTCATCAGTTTTGGCTCAAATAAATTCATAAAAATTCTCTACAGGTTTGGGCATTTCTTATGTCCATACACAAATGGAGATACTCTCTATGTGTGTTTTTCTAGGAGTCTGGAACACAATAACCACCATTTATAACATTCTTTTTGGGAAAAACATGTTTTAATTCCAACAACAGCAAAAGGAAATAAGTTTTTAGAACCCAACACTTTCATTGGTTGAAGGATGCTGTTACAACCAGTAAATGGGAGTTTTCCATGAGCTACGATCTGACAAGATTTTGGAGAATTTCTGACTATTTAGCTAGTTATTTTATGTTCTTGACATAACATAGATATCTAATCTCCTTTGTAACTAAGATACCTCCGCCAAAATTAGTATCATTGCCTGTGGCCCATGCAACATTGAACCAGAAGATCATATACCACTTGGAAGAGGATATAAATATCTACCAGAGGATTAATGTGTTCTGACTAAATATATAGTCAGAGCCATTTAAGCAGAGTACATAACTGACTATCTTCTCTTTAAACAGGAATTGTAGATGCTGTGATGATTAATTTTATGTGTCATCTTGGCTGGGCAATGGTACCCAACCACTAGTTTAGATGTTGCAGTAAAGGCGTTTTTTAGATGTAATAAACATTTATAATTCATTGACTTTTTTAATAAAGGAGCTTGCCCTGCATAATGTGGGTGGGCCTCATCCAATCGGTTGAAAGCCTTAAAAGCAAAGATGGATATTACCCAAAGAAGGAATTCTGTCTCAACACTATAACATAAGAATTCTGTCTCAACACTATAACATAAGAATTCCAGCTTACCATCTTACCCTACAGGTTTCAGAATTACCAGCCCCCACACTCACATAAGCCAGTTCATTAAAATAAATCTCTCTATAGAATCATGCACTGCTTAATGATGAGGATACATTCTGAGAAATGTGTCATTAGGCAATTTCATAGTTGTTCGAACTTCGTGGAGTGCACTTACACAAACCTAGATGGTATAGCCTACTATACACCTAGGCTAGGTGGTATAGCCTATTGCTCCTAGGCTACAAGCCTATATGGTATGTTATTTACAAAACAACTTGAGATTAAGTCAAGCACAAGAAAAAAATGATGCGATCGAGAGAAGTGGTAAACACAGATATATGAGGTTGCTGCCAGTATAACATAGCATACTGTGTTACACCAAACTTTTTTTAATAAGTAGAAAGTACATTCTATAATAACAATAAATAGTATAGTAAATACATAAACTAGTAACATAGTTGTTTGCTATTATCAAGTATTATGTACTGTACATAATTGTTTGTGCTGTAATTTTATATAATTGCACCATGGTATCTTTGTTTACACCAACATCACTA
>NW_011900403.1:0-322 GCF_000151845.1 Pteropus vampyrus | reverse complement strand
TCTCTGCCTTGTTGGGGTTTCTGTTTTAGTGTGAAGGTTGATAATTGTGTAGCAGTTGACAATGTTAAGACAGACCTCAGAAGACAGATACTGGATGCCTCTTAATTGGGTCCTGGAGTATCTGTCATCACCAGGTACTGATTTTTCCTCCCAGATGGGCTGAGACCACTGTTAGTAAAAGAGGCATGCCAAGATCTTTTCACACCTTCCCTGAAGACAGCCTGCACCAATGAAAGAGAAAATGTAGCACCTGCAAATCTCTTGCTAAAAAACTCTTTTTAAAGAAATCCTTCTTGTTCTTTTGATATTTGCACCTCTATAA
>NW_011900402.1:4894-6987 GCF_000151845.1 Pteropus vampyrus | reverse complement strand
CAATTCTAGATAAGATATGTTAAATGTTATCTTTAGGTTGAGAAAAAGTACATAAAATATACCTTGTTTTATACGTACTTATATACTTTGTATTCTTTTGTTGTTTATTTACCTTGTAAACATGGAAACTTGTTAACATTTTAGGTTATCTTTGAAAAGGTTAACAATTACTTGATGTGGCACTCATTTTTCATACAGACCTTTTTGAATTACCTTTAATTACACTAACCCATTAAGAACTAAAAAAGGAATGCTAAGACTCTAAGATAGGGCAGGGTGAGAGACAACTAAGTGTGAGAATTAATTGAGAAGTGTTTTCAAAACATATGTTCCAAGTCTTTCCACTTATGTAATCAGAATTTTAATAAACATTCCAGGTCAAATAACTATTAAAGACATTTAAGTGATTTTGACACTAAGTTATTATTATAATGTGTGTTAAATGCAACTTTTCAAAATCATTACTATTATTTAAAGTTAGGTAGACCTGTATGTACTTTCAGCCCTTTTCACATTTACTAGTTTTGGATTGTTGACTAAAGACGTGAAGATCTGATGTGCAGCTAGGTTTGTCACAGTATTCCAAATTGATTTGCCAATAATATAATGTAAATAGTTGAGAATGCTATTATAATGAATTCTCAGCTAATATCCATAGGAAATCCTCATGTGGAAAATACAAAACAGTGTATCACTTTTTGTATTTTGGCTTTGAAATTATTTTGCAAATTTTCTAACTCCCTTTAGGAGTTTACTTTCAGAATTATTTTAAATTTTTCTTAGAGAAATGATCAGTTTCACTTGCATAGACTACAGAACTAAGAAAAGTAGTTTAAAAGGAAAGGAAATCATCTGAGTTTTAAATGTACCACCAGCATTTCTCATTTATGTAGTGAGTTGAATTCTAAGTAGTGTAAAGTGCTGAGACTTTTCAAGATCTGTGTAAGAAGACCTAGGTTCTCTTCTGACCTTTACATTTATTGAAAACTTCTTAACCTTACTAAGAATCAGTTTCTTAAGCTATGAAGCACAGGAATATAATCCTATCTATTCTATCTAACTCAAGAGTTTTTATCAAAAACTAGAAGATATATGTGAATGGACTTTATAAAGTGTGATAGACATGCAAAATATATGTGTCTGAGTTATATTACTATCTCAGAGAACTATAAAACAAACTTTATTTTTGTCAAGCTAACTTTATCATGTTTTCTAGATTGTTATTTTGGGTCAGTAAGTAATCCATGAAGTGCCAACATGGGAAAGAAACGGACGAAGGGAAAAACTGTTCCAATTGATGATTCTTCTGAATCTTTAGGTATATTTCACCAATTCAACCTTTAAAATGATGTTTATATCCCTAAATAGACATCTATTTTAATGTGTGAAAATGGGATCAAAGTGTATTTTATATTCTGTAATTTACATTTCAACTTAATGTTTATATCTACGTGTCATTTAATAGTCTTCAACTTTTTAATAGCATTGATGTAAAAGACCATGAGTTTGTATTGTGTTATTTATTTAGGTAATCTATTGTTATGAATTTAGGTTACCTTTAACTTTTCAGTTTTGAATGGAGCAATAGTAAACATTTTTTGTAGTTACATCTCTGCACAAATCCAGTTGTCTTCTTAGTACAGGTTCTAGAAGTAGAATTGCTAAATTCATGTTATAAATGTTTTCATGGCTCTTTTGGTTCTACTGCCAAATTGCCTTTCAGAAATGTTTTACTAACTTACAGGCCCCCTAGCAGCATAATCAAGTGCCTGTTTCCTTTAACTGTTATCAATACTGATTAATACCATTTGTAAAAATCTTTGCTGATTTGCTAGTTGAAAAAGGCTATCTTTTTATTTTATTTTACTTTTTTTGACTGCTTCCTGGGATTTAGTAGTTTTTCACACGATCTATTTGCATTTATATTCTCTTGGTGCAAGTTCACCAGACATAAAGTTAATTGTGCCACTAGACTAGTTTCTAAGCCTCCAAGATCCCTGAGACAACCAAAGCCCTTTAGAGTGGCTTGCAGAGCACTGCTGGTCCCAACAGCATCTTCAGTCTCAGGTCCAGCCTTTTTCTTTTTTTTTAGG
>NW_011900402.1:0-304 GCF_000151845.1 Pteropus vampyrus | reverse complement strand
TTGTACGAGTGATTTACTTTTTCTGTATCCTTGCCAGCATTTAGTATTATAACAGCTTTTTATTTTAGCCATTCTGATAGGTGAATGGTGATATTATTGTCAGGCAATTAAATTTATATGAAGAATATATTTATTATGTGTATTTGAAAGGTTTTCATTGAACTTCTTAATTACCCATGGTAAGCATGAATTTATTTGGTACTTCAAAATTTCCAGAATACATTTCTTATTATAAGTTTTATTTATTTTGCTACCTTTTTAATTCCTAACATCAATATTAACTGTTAACTTTTATTCTGTTATA
>NW_011900401.1:1227-3880 GCF_000151845.1 Pteropus vampyrus | reverse complement strand
GGGTGCGTCTGTATAGTGACTCAGTTCTCTAACCCTAAAGACTCTGTATTTCTGTTCAAGATTGAAATTCAGGGAGGCTAATCTTTTTGGTTGCTCGAACCAAGTACTTCTATCCTCGGATCAGTCAACCGTGGCCCATGAACAGGGAGAGATGCGTGTAGATGGGCACGGTCAATGGCCAAATGTGGGCCACCACCTAACTGGTGTCTAATACACTGACATCAGTGTGTTGATTATTCTCTCTTTCCTCCTCTAAATCTATTTGCCATCCTTTCCTTCTTGCTCTGTGTCACAGGGAGCCCACCCGTATAGACGGTATCATCTACTCATCTTTGCCAAGTCTTCTAGCACCAATGGGGAGAAGAGAGACATCAGGCTATTGTTTTCCCACTTCCTCCTGGTTTTAGGGCTACTTTCTGGGGCTGTCGCTGGGTGGCTCCACCCCACAGCCCCACTGGCAAAATCATGGCCCTTTGGCTCCAGGAGTTTTAACAACTTCATAACACTGCTATGTTCCTAGATGCCTCAACACTTGCTCATACCTTTCTAAGTAGCTCATTTCTTAAAGTCTGTTTATATAAGCCATCTGAATGAATTCCAGTTTACTCCAGACACCCGACATAGACAACCCAACTAAGCCATACCAAAGGGATGTGTGTGCTTGGCTGACACTCCATTGACCTTAATGAAATTGTAGAGCTTTGGTGTAAAACATTAACCCCATTAAAGGAAATGCATAAGAAACAACCTTATCAAATACGGACTTAACTGTGTTTCTAGAAGTATGTTGTTGGCATGTTTAGGGAACATGATTTTGTCTGGTTGGGATCCCTTTAAGGAACCACCTGTCTTTGACTCTGAATCCCTGTGGATTGGATGGCACTGATGCCACCCCACCCCCAGGAGACACAAGGACCTGACCACATGCTTGGTTCAGAGGTAGGGATGACCAAAGCAGGGATGACCAGAATCAGACTGCGAAAGGGGGCGCTATTCTCTTGGAGTTGTTAATCTGGTAGACTAGGAATCCGGAACTGCTAGTAGCCATCGTTGGGAGAATCTTCTTGAAAATAAAACCACAAAGGAAGGTAGTCTTCGATATAGGAAGAGAGCCCTCAATACATTACTGGAGGACTTGAACTTCGGCAATGCCTGAAATCATAGATTCACTCCTTGGACTTCTAGTTACACGAGTCAATTTGAGTTGGGCTTTCTATCATTTGCAATAAAAAGAGTTTTGACCAATTCAAAATACTAATAAGTGTTACCTCTGTTTTGTGTGTTCTAAAGAGAAACTTTTTGGGGGAGTGTCTCAGATTCAGGAATGGCTTTTTCCCTTCTAAGTAAATGCTTTATTTGATGAACATTGTATAGTATGTAAGCAATTCTGCTTTGGGCAAAAATTCAGAACCAAATTGTGGATTCACTTTCAGCCAGCAGATAAGGTTTTATTGCACTTTTAAAAGTGTACCAACGTTATTTATGGCCCTGTCTTATTCTTTCTACTTTTATTATTCTTTTGCCTTGATTCCGTCACCTATTTTACTTTATCTTGTTTTACTTTATTTCTGTAAGTGTGTCTAATTTATTTTTTAGCAAAGGCAGTATAGAAATAAATAGGGCAAATGAGGAGAAAATTCTGTAAGGTTCTGTTTACATTTCTATTGTCAACCAAGAACATCTGTTTCTTTTGAGAAGATATCTCCTTAGTGCATTACAAACATCAGTGCCTGCCTGTAAGAGATAATGTGTATAATCTTGCATTCCTTAGTAGGCTCGCGGCTTTACTTAATCTCTTTGCCAAAAAATGATCGTTTTGAGGGGAGAGCACAGGGTCTTATTTAGGTGGTTATATAATTTCTCCTCACACGAAAATGTACACAGGACACAAATGCATGGTTTTGGTAGAAGGAGGCCACAAGTAAGGGACATCAGCCTAAATTACTGCTTTTGGCCTTTATTCTGTAACATCTCAAAGTTATTTTACACGTTGTTCCATAAATATAAAATTCTGTGGTCAAAGGATGTTTTCTCCATACTCGTTCTTTCTCTAACACCACTAGAGTCCGGTGCCTTATCCTCTTGGTCCTCAGTTTCTCTAAAGATTCACTGAACTGGCCACTGCCATTCAGCTCTACCTTCTGCAGGGTGCTCTACACATCATCACCAGAGCAATGTTCTTAAGCAGTCGGACAGGCACGCGATGGCCGGTTCAAGACTGCCCACTCCCACTCTTCCCAGTACCAATTCCCCTTCTCAGTCACACCTGCCTCCTCGCCGTGTTCAGAACAAGATTTTGCTCATGCTTTTCTCCCACCTCAAATATCCCTAAAAAGTTCTCTCGCTTTCTCTATTCATCCACATCCTACAGTTTTCAAGTTTAACCTCAGTGTTAAACTTCTTAGGTGTTACACTTTGCCCGATTCTTTCTTGTCTACAAATCTTCCCAGATGTATGTTCTGATTCTAGCATCATATTATGTGCAATTGCATGTATTTCTCTAAATTATAATTACATATATGTGTGTTTCTCTAATGTAAACATTTGGTTTCTTAAGAATAAATAAAAGCTCATTGAGGGAAAGTATTAGGCCCTTCCTTCCTTCCTTCCTTCCTTCCTTCCTTCCTTCCTTCCTTCCTTCCTTCCTTCCTTC
>NW_011900401.1:0-721 GCF_000151845.1 Pteropus vampyrus | reverse complement strand
TAATTATTTTAGACTTATCATATTGTGTAAATTTTTTCTTTTTTCTTTTCTTTCTTTCATTTCCAAAACATTTAGCACAGTATATATTTAATAACAGAGAGCTACATCAACTATGTATTAGGAGACCTGAAATTTAGATGCAGATTCATTTTTCGTTAGCTACCTGACTTCAATTTATTCAAAATTTTACCTTTTGAGTCCTCTGATTTCTTAATTAAATTAGAAAGAAAAAAAATGAATGTCAGGGGTTCTCTGGAAAAGAAAAATCACATTGGGGCAGCCAAAGGGATGTGTGTGGACAAATCAGGGTGTCTTACTAATGGTTTAAAGGAAGCTTGTGTTAGTGTGGAAGAGTAATCCCCAGTACCTGTATTCTACTCCTGGGAACACACCTTATTAGGACTTTCAGGCTCCCTAACGATTAAATGTGGCCACAAAACTGAGTTCTGGCCACTGTGAGTGGGTCATGTGTCTCACCGCCAGGCCTAGCTGATAAAAGTCTCTCATGCTTTTCTTTGCTCTTGTTCCCTGTGTGCTGGTGGAGTGGGGGGAACTTTGAGGACTGGGGTGAGCAGGGAAAGGTGAAGGCTATTTTCTTCTTCTTGGGTGCACAACTGGGCTGTTTTTCCCAGAGTTCTGTGCAGATAGATGTGACTGTGAGATTGAGTTCTGGAAAATGGAATGTGGGCAGAAGTCACGTGTGCCCAAATTCCAGGCCCGG
>NW_011900400.1:5784-7865 GCF_000151845.1 Pteropus vampyrus | reverse complement strand
TGCCTGTTCCCAGCAGCCAAAGCAGAAAACCTCACAATCCACAAGGCATTCATAAATAAGAGTTTTCATTGATAGTGAGGAAAAACTTACCCTGTCTGTTACCCAATTAAAAACGATCAGTTATGCAAAGAAGCTAGAAAATATCACCCATAAGTAGGGGAACCATCAATCAGTTGAAACTAATCCAGAAATAACTTAGATGATAGTATTAGCAGATAAAACATTAAAGGTTATTATATCTGTATTCCATAGTTTAAGAATCTAGAAAATCTAGACAAGAGACTGAATATATGAAATAGAGACGTAGAAGAGATTTTAAATAAAACCAAATCAAAACTCTAGAGATAAAAGTTATAATATCTGAAACACAAACTGGATAATATTAACAACAGATTAGGCACTTTAATAATTAGGCATTGCATACATTTAGTCAAAGATTACCTTGATTATATAATCACTACAATATGTATTTTTAAAATGTTGGGGGAAGCAGGTCCTCTATCTTCTATTTTCATTTACAATCAACACTGAACTTCCCTATTGACAGTACCTATGAGTTAATTAAATAATTTGGCATTGATGTCAGGAAACCTGGCATATCCTTCATCAAAAGATTATTTTCAGGCCATAGGGATAAATGCTGCCTGTTAATGATACTAAGCATTTAGTTCATTAGATTGTCATGAATAAACCTCCTTTTCCAAATATATGAGTGCCATGTTTTTAACCTTTTATGAGAGTCTAGTGGGGAAGGCTCAGGATTTGGAGGTCCAGTTTTCAATAACATTCGGTAGATTTTATTGAACGTGTTTTGTGTTCCAGGCATTGTGTGAGGTGCTGGGGATTCACTGGTGAACAAGGCGCAGCACTTGTGTCTCACGAGGCTCCAAATCTAATGGCAGGAGACAGACAAGGACACCTTATTACAACACAGCGTGATAACGCTATGGTGGGAAGTACAGGTGTTAATGGGAGCGTGATCGGATGACCTCTATTCAGATGTGGAAGCTAGAGAGGACTTGCTGGAACTAATCAGGTCTCCTATGGGACCTGAAGTGGAAGAAGATGATTCCTGGGAGAGGGGCCGGCAAAGGCTCAGAGTCCAGAGAAAGCAAAGCATCTTGGGAAACTGCAGGAAACTCAGTGTGGTTAGAAAGTTTGATGACTGGACTCAGCGTGAATTAAATCTAGGGAGGTTTCGTTTAGTTATTGTTCTGAGGGAAAAGAAAGAGATTGAAGGGGTTTTGAACGTGATCCTTTTACTGTTTAAAAATATTTACTCTGGATATCGAGTCTGAATCTCAGAGAGGCTGTCGCAATAACCGAGGTGAGATGTGATGTTAACCGGAACTTGGATGAAGACCTTTAAGTATGGAGGAAATTGGACACTTTCGAGAGAAATCGAGGGAATAGACTTCGCAGAATGCAGTGATCGATGATTACTGGAGGCCAAGAGAGAGGGCGGAGTCTTAGGTCATTTTTGCTTGAGGCACTGACCGTGAGGCGCCATCCCTGGGTCAATCTAACCAGCTTCTTCCCCAAGTGCCCACGTGCTTCCTGGCCACTGCCACGTAAAGGCCCCCAACGCCAGGGTGGGTGACTGTGTTTTGAGTTATTGTTTTCTGAGCTCGCCTGAGTCCTCCGTGTTGCCAGCTCTCTGCACTGTTCCAAACCTCTCCATGCTTCCTAAAGTGCCCACTCAATCATCATTCTCTTTCCAGTTCACAGACCTGCCTTCTAATTTGCTCAAAACAATCAAGTCCAATTAAGTCAATGTCCCTTACTTTCTTGCCCCATTTGTGAATCTATCCCCACAGCTTTGCCTTCAGGGAAATTTCCCATGCTCCATTGCAAGGATAAGCCCTTTGCCTATGGACTCCCTCCTTCTCGCCTCCTCGGCCACCTTGCCCTAATGATCTCCTCCCTCTTCAGCTTCCCTTCTCTTTCTCCTTGTTCCTTTCTTCTCTTGTCTCCTCTCCATCAGCATCTAAATATTCCCAAGCCTCTGCCTTCTCTTGATTCTTCCTGGCTGCCACAGCCCTCTCTCTCCATTATAATTTGCCTAAAAACTTGGCCACCCC
>NW_011900400.1:0-1584 GCF_000151845.1 Pteropus vampyrus | reverse complement strand
CATATACATATATATGTATATGTATATGTATAAATATATACACACACTGATATTAACATACTGCATACATTGTAAAAATATACATAATAGAAATAAAAAATGAGCCAACGATAAACTGAAGAATATTTTTTTTTTTCACTAGTTGTGATGGCTTCATACGATGCTTAAGGCATCCAACCTAGTTTTTTGGGATATATTACAAATTTAGGTAAAGTTCATTCATATTATGTCCTTTCTTTCCAAAATATTCTGCATTCATGCCAACAGCACCCCTTGTCAACTCCATTTCCAAGTTATATCCTCACTATCTCTTTTCATATCAATTACGATCGTGGAAATGTTGCAGAAAAGATCCAAAATCAGATGGGAGAGAAACCAAGCAGCATTTGGAGAGTTGGAGAACTCAGGTTTATTACACTGGCAGACCCAGAGGAGCTAGTGCTCTGAGGATCTGGGCCCAGAGCTCAGTTGCAACATTTCTTATATAGACCTTTTTGGCACAGCCTGATTGGGTAATTCGAGCTCAGGCAGGAGTTGCTATGGTTGCAGGTAGTTTAGCTACATTGCATTACAAGGGGGAGATTTGCTATGGACTACGGGCAGTTACTAAGTGCTACAAAGCAGGGGAGTTGCTGGGGAGTATACATAGTTACATTTGTTGCTTAGCCAGAATAAGCAAAGAGAAGGTGAGTCTTTAGTCAATTTCAAGTACAGCCCATGCAACAAACATAGTTACAGAAGCAGAACAGAGAGCTGATGAGCCTTTTGAATGAAAATTCCTCCTCACTAGTCCGAGCCAACAGCATTTGCCACTTGTACTTCTGCGTCACGTTCTAACTGGCCTCTGTGCTTATACTCCTTATACTCTCACCCTCTCTCCCCGTTTTAGTCCATTCTGGTTGCTTTAACAAAAATTCTATAGACTAGGTGGCTGATAAACAACAGAACTTTATTTCTCACAGTTCTGGAAGCTGGGAAGTTCAAGATCAGGGCACTAGTAGATTTAATGTCTGTTGAGACTCCGCTTTTTGGTGTTAACTTAAAAAGCCAAAGTTAAGAGACAATAAGCAGTTATTTTTGGTCGCAGAATTATAATTCTGGCACACAGATTCAGGCAGAAACCCAAATCGTGTCCTGATTTCAGGGTGAAAGCAAGAGTTTCTAATGAGAAGGCAAGGAAAGGCAATAATTACATGAATAGAAGAAAGGCATTTCTATTGGTGTAACAAACTCAGTTACTTTTTAACTCTACGTGGCAATTACTGGTTCTATCTTCAGAAGGACTATCCATTATCAACAGTCCATGTGGTCAGGATATCTGCTTTTTGTTAGTTTGACAAACAATAGTAAGACAACATTGCTTTGGCCCAGTACGAAGGTCATTTTTGTCCAGTTCAAACATTTCGTAGGTTCAAAGAACAAGATATGCAAACGGTTTTTCTGGAATGGCTGCTGTGGCTCTCTTTTCAAATGGACACACTTATGTCGACTTTTCACAGGGGAAATCATAAACACATAGATAGGAATACAGAGAAATTATGGCACCCTACGTAAATATATCTCTTCGTATTTCACATAGCAGTG
>NW_011900399.1:4549-6402 GCF_000151845.1 Pteropus vampyrus | reverse complement strand
CTTTCTGAGCACCATTTTCTCCCCTCCACAATCATATGAAGTAATAATTATTATCTCTCTTTTATTCAGGCAAGGAATTCAAAGCTAGAAAAAGTTAAGTCAGTGGTACAAGGTCGCGTGGTGCTAGTGAATGGTACAGCTGGACTGGAACATAAGCATTCTGCCATGAAGCTATATTTGAAAGAATCACGTACAAGGCTTTTTTTTGAAGCTATTGGCCATGTCCTATATATTTTTCCTGTACTCCTCTGGTACCTTTTCCATCCCCAGCATATTGAGAACAGAGCAAGGAACATAGTAGGATTTTAAGAAATGTAGATGTCTGATGATTACTTTGTGGGATGTTCAAGGCTGTTGTCGGGAGTACCAGATCACAGAGTGGCTAGATTCTCCTACCTAGTCACTGCCCAGCATATGAAAAAGTTGGCAAAAAGCCAGTGTGAGCAGAATCAATCTTCAGAAAATCTGTCATACAGGAAAGGTACAGGCTGTGTGAGAGACATGTAAGTGCCAGTAAAACTGAAAAGAGCTTTGTTAGAGAGAAAAAACTTTGCAACCAAAAAGTTAAAAAAAAAAAAAAGTCTTCAGATTGAGTTTTTTAAAATTATACTCTGAAATTCTTGAAGGGGGCACATTTTAACAATTTCTTGAGCAATATATGCCAACTACCATACAAATTCTTGTATATATTTATTGAATAGCTATTGGAAGTTGGAACATTTTCTAGGTACTTGGCATACATCAGTGGCTAAAACAAAATTTTCTGGCCTCGTGAAAAGGGAAGGGATGGATAAGAAATGGATAGACTATAATTATAATAAATCACTATATTATATGGCATGTTAAAAGGTGATAAATGCTATGAAGAAAAAAAATAGGATTAGGGAAAGTAGCACCAGGGGTACCAGAGTGAGAGAAAAGGCAGGCGTACTTTTCTAATCATTGTTGGCTTCCTTCAGAGGTGGTATTTCAGCAAAACTTGAAGGAGCTTAGAGAGTTTTCCATGCTTGTGTGTCGGGAGTTCACCATCACCAACGTGGCCAAACAACATGAGAGTGGTAGAGGTGAGATGACTTAGGACCATATCAGTCATTATCTCAAATTGGTCTCATTTGATTTCAGTTGATCCTTAGACAATCCCTGTGATGTAATGGTGTCATTCTTGACTAAAAGATTCAGAAATCGCAACCCAGGGAGAGACTAAGTTATTCGTTCATAGTTACATGGCGTGCACGTCAGGAAGTTTGAAGTCTAATTTTAAGATCAGGTCTGAGTCATCTCAAAAAGCAGGTTTTGTTTTTTTTAGTCTCCATCTTCTAAAAATAGTACCTAACACATTGTAGTTGTTCAATGACTTGATAAATTAATAGATATATCTTTTAATCATTCTTTTCAGATTGCAATTTTCCATGTTCATGCCCTTTTTTCACATTTAGTCTCTAAGAATTCTGTATTTGAAATTGAATGTTGATATAAATAAAAATAGTAATTACCAATTTAGATATGGTAGATAAGAAAGGCAGATTTGTATTTATCTTTTTGGTCTCAATTTTGGTCGTAATATTTACTAGCTGCCTGACACTGGGCAGTTTCCTTATCTGAAAAATGAAGGTAGTATATGCATAAAGTAATGTATATATAATATACATGTGTGCATATATCTGCATATAAATATATATGTGTATGTATTATAGGGTTGTTAATGACAAAGGACTTAGCACAGTGTCTGGTATGTGGTAAACACTTAAATGATAGTGGTGATGATACATGGTTGGACAAAAGTAAGATTCTTTTTACTGAATCTTAAATAATCCATATAAAATATTTTTTATTAAGATCTGAGCGTTTTGGCA
>NW_011900399.1:0-2503 GCF_000151845.1 Pteropus vampyrus | reverse complement strand
TGAAATTCTAACAGGTCACCTTCTCCAAAGCAGCTATTTTGGGAGGAGAAACACATTAAGCTTATATAAGCTTTGAGTACTTAGGTTTCACTAGTATAGAATGTAGATATTTTGCTTAATTGACTTGCAAATAATATGAAGTCTTGACTGAGTATAAAGTTTTTTTTTTTTTTTTTTTAATTAGGCCTGGGATATAGGTGGCCTCTAAGTAGCTGAGTTAGCTAGGCATTAGTCCCACCTCCTGTGCTTAGAATACCAGAGTAAGAAATTTGTTTTAGACGACTAGAGATTGAATTTTGTCAAACTGTGAATATTCTCATTCTGGGTTATATAGCACTGAGGGTAACCATTCTCTTCCACTTTAGTCTAAAGGAATTTGCTGGGCTCTTTGCTGAGAGTCGTTTAATTGGGGAAGGAAGCTTGAGCACAGTGAGTGTTGAGAGGTATGAGAGGGAAGGGATGACAAGGAAAAGAGAGCAAGATTAACAGTGGGTAGACATGGCCAGTGACTACCAGGCATGCGACATTTCTATGTGTACTGTTTCGCTACTGCCAGGTCACTTAAGTACGTCTTTGGACTTTTGAATACTTCTTCCTTTTTGGAGAAAGCAATAGGAGGTGTTAATTATAGATCTAAGTTTGAATATTGTCCCTGCGACTTTATACATGTGTCAGGTGACACGTGCAAAATGGTGACAATGCTATTTCATGGGGGCATCTTTTTCTGAGAATTGACACTTCTTAAGTGTGGCAAGATGGTATTTTCTGCTGCTCTCATCCCCTTTTTAACCTTTTCCTCCTTACTCCTGATAGAGAGAAGTCCCTTTAATAGGGCAATAATGTTATTAGAAGCATTTTTTACTATAAGCAAGATAGAAGTTTGACTGCTTTGTATATGCTCCACTCTGAAGATGTCATAAGAGCTGAGTCTACCAGAGCAGTAAATATGGTAATTAACAGAGCGGATTATTGTGTCAGGTCACCTTAGGTTGAATCCTGGCTTTATCACTTACTAGTCATGAGGCTTTGGGTCAGTTACTCTCTCTGGACCTCAGTTTCTAAAAAATGGAGGTAAAAATAGCACATTCATTTCTTTGATTGAGCCTGCAGCCATCTGGAACTGGTCCATGTGAAGAAAGTTGACACACTGAAAAGACAAGGGAGGAAGGAAGAGGGAGGAACACCAGAGAGAAAAGGGACTCTTGATGGCCAACTGGGGCTAACTTGATGGGAATACAAATGAATGTATATGCCATCTTCTGAGGTTTGTGTAACCACAATTGGGATTTTGTTTGGAGGTGATGTAGGTAAATGTTATGTTGCTGGTTGAGTGCTTTTGGAGTGAGAGGCTGTCTCATATCATTATGCTCTGATGATGAGTTCTTTCGGCTCTTTGAATACAGAATAACTCATTTCAGGTGTCTGCCCTGTCTATTCTACTAAGTACATTTTTCCATTGACTCTTCAAAATATCTTCTCTCATCATTCACATCTTGCCTCAAATGTTAGTCCTTCTCAGAAGCCATTCTCTGAATAAATGTGTTAGAGCAAAAACTAAGTTAGTTGATGTAACAATGAAATTTCAAAATATAATATTCTCTCACAGGTAGTAGTCCATGTCTGTGGGGGCATTTTGGCTCCCTGAGGTCACATAGGGACCTAGCTTTCATCCGTCTTGTTTCTCTACCATCTCCAGGGTGCTGTTCTCACCTACTTTATAAGCAACTTTAAGTAATTAAGGTAGAATTCACATATATCACTTACACTCCCATCTCACCAGCAAGGACTTAATCATATAATTATATCTAGCTCTAGGAGAGGCTAGGAGTAAAATTTCCAGCTGGGCAACAACGTGCTTCTATTCATATGTTATCGTTTGAGCCCTGGATGGCCATTCTTCATACCAAAGGATAAATTCTATGTTGTCGGAATCTGAAACCTTATTTCTTCTCTGTTTTCCCAGGAATTATGCTTTTTGAACTTCTATATTATCTAGACTCATTTTCTAATTTTAATTAATACTAATAGCTATGTTTCTTGTTTAGTTTTTCAAGAAAACCACTGACACATTAGAGCTCCAAGTCAAATTACCTGCATATCTTTAAGGTGGAAATCTGGTCAGTCTTGCAAAACTCAGGGAGCCACTTACTTGCCTTTTGTCTTCTGAATTTCTGGCTATTTAGTTAATCATATCTCTAACTCAAGATTGCATTTCTACTATCTGTGCATTACTGTTCTGCCTTCCCGCATATGCCCGAGCACAGAAGAGGCTGCACAGATCTTCTTAAGCTGCTGCTTACAGCGGCCTTTACAAACTGATCTGAGTTGATTATTTGCCATTTGCTTCTAACTACTTTAGCTTTTGGTGCCTTTCCAGTAAGAATATGTCACCTCGGACAGAAAGGCCCTTTGTTCATTCAGAAAGATTCCAACACCAGGGTTTATAAGCCTTAGTTTTTGCATTGTTTGAGGTCAGCTTCAGTTCTTTTAACTCACGCTCAGT
>NW_011900398.1:1991-2573 GCF_000151845.1 Pteropus vampyrus | reverse complement strand
GTTCGTGCCTTTTGTGGTTATGTAGCCTTTTATGTGAACTTGCCTTGAATCTCCTACTATATTTTAAGCAGCTAAAGAAAGTATTATGTGTGTAGCTTTTAAAAATTCCTGACAGTGCCTAGCACAGAACTTCATACGTAGTCGATTCTCAATAAATACTGAATAAACGGAGGGCTAAAACATCAAATGAAAGAATACCATGTAATTATTATTGAAGTAAGATCAGTGTATAAAAAACACTTCATCAAATCCAACTTGTCATCTGTATGCTTGACTCTGTTTTTCCCCTCTCTGTCCTTACTTAAAGCAATGTTTTCATACTTCTCAAGTCTCCAGTGATACCTATATACAAAGTTCATTTTTTTGTCTGAATCTGTTCAAAACTCACACAACTTTCTCCAACTCCTTTCTCTTTGTTCTCATCCTTATCTTTTAAAAGTAGGGTGATTTTTCTTTCTCCAGTAACATTTTTCTTTAATTTGTAGCCTATATTTTTCTATTGTTTTTCAAAGCAAGGCAACCAGTGTGCAGACACAATGTCTAGAGGTAACTCAGGAGGTAAAAAGCTACCCTGTTCTAATC
>NW_011900398.1:0-1386 GCF_000151845.1 Pteropus vampyrus | reverse complement strand
AGTATTATGTGTGTAGCTTTTAAAAATTCCTGACAGTGCCTAGCACAGAACTTCATACGTAGTCAATTCTCAATAAATACTGAATAAACGGAGGGCTAAAACATCAAATGAAAGAATACTGTGTAATTATTATTAAAGTAAGATCATTGTATAAAAAACACTTTATCAAATTCTCTGTCCTTACTTAAAGCAATGTTTTCATACTTCTCAAGTCTCCAGTGATACCTATATACAAAGTTCATGTTTTTGTCTGAATCTGTTCAAAACTCACACAACTTTCTTCAACTCCTTTCTCTTTGTTCTCATCTTTATCTTTTAAAAGTAGGGTGATTTTTCTTTCTCCAGTAACATTTTTCTTTAATTTGTAGCTTATATTTTTCTATTGTTTTTCAAAGCAAGGCAACCAGTGTGCAGACACAATGTCTAGAGGTAACTCAGGAGGTAAAAAGCTACCCTGTTCTAATCACAAGTTCATTGCCAAGAGAGAATGGGAACTACATCTCCCCAGATGAACTGTACATAGGATTGCTGTTAAAATGCAGACGACTCCTTAGCCACATCCCAGACCTACATCTACCAAGTCAGATCTATGGAAGTGGATGTCACAAATTCATTCATACACGCCCCCCATTATCCCCAGGTGAGTTTTGTGCTCACTGAGAATGAGGATCACTATGAATTTCTTTGACTTGAGGAACAGAGGGAAGCAAAGTATCACTCTAATGAGAAAGGGCTCACTGTGGTCACAGATTAAAGTTAATTGTTAATAAGCACCTGCTTCCCCTAAAACAGAAAAGTTCTTAAACAAACAAACAAAAAAAAAGGTTATTTTGGACAATCGAAGGCATTACAAAGAAATATTCTAGAACTGATGAAATCAGAAGCCATTTAATATCCCAACATCAGGCCTGGGAATCTCTTCCAAAATTATTTTCAGGACAACAAAGGAATCTCAGTTTCAATTATAGGCTCAGGACACAGAGGTTATTTTCAAATATCTATTTCCTCTTCGTTTAGTACAGAGCTGCCAACACATGGGTTTACACTTAATAATCCACTTGAACACTGGTAAAACAATCCTGTCAAACTCTCAAACTCTGTATGATCGAAAACCCTTGGGAAATTTCCCTTTAGGGTAGGGGTCCCCAATCCCTGGGCCACTGACCTATACTGGTCCACAGACTGTTAGGAACTGGGCCGCACAGCAGGAAGTAAGCAGCAGACCAGCGAGTGAAGCTTCATCTGTATTTGCAGCCGCTCCCCAGCGCTAGCATCACAGCCTCAGCTCCATCTCAGATTATCAGGCATTAGATTCTCATAGCAGCACTGGTCCTGGTGCCAAAGAGGTTGAGGACCACTCCTTTAGGGTACCTGAGATCTGTGGAA
>NW_011900397.1:3765-4107 GCF_000151845.1 Pteropus vampyrus | reverse complement strand
AAAGGTTTGTGTATTTTAATAAATGATAAAGAATTATATCCATACTAGAGAGCATGGAATTTCTATAATAAAAGATCACAGGTATGACGGTGGCAATATCAGACCCCTTATTTTACCAGTTGTTTTTTTTTTTACTTAATTTTTTAAATTAATTTTTAAAAAATGAATTTATTCATGAGTCTCTAGCTATCTAGAAACAATTTTTTTTAGCTGTGAAATATGAAAGAGCAATCGAAATTTGTTCTCCTCGAGCATTTAGTGATGCAGGAAATATCCCTTTCATTAGAGAATAATGAAATCATACCTAGACCTTATAACATAGAGAAGAATGAGACTGAGGCA
>NW_011900397.1:0-2845 GCF_000151845.1 Pteropus vampyrus | reverse complement strand
TCGAGCATTTAGTGATGCAGGAAATATCCCTTTCATTAGAGAATAATGAAATCATACCTAGACCTTATAACATAGAGAAGAATGAGACTGAGGCACACTAACTTCCTCACTAATATTATACTCATAAGAAGATTGCACACAACAATGGATAACAAATAAGCATTTGGGTTCCAAAACATCCTAATCAGGAAAAATCAAGAAGAATGTGTAGGTGAGTTTTCTGAGGAATTGAAAATGGCGCTCATATCTTTAAAAATAGAAAGTGGAATGACCCTGAAAATGTCAGATTTTTCCACTTTATTTGTATCCCCGGAAATGTACCTGAGAAGGGCGTCCACAGTTAGTTAGCAAGCACTGAATGGGGTTCCAAGGAGCACCCCGACATGAGCCCAATATCATCAGCCTTCTTTAATGTTTAGACTACACAGATGGCAAAAGTTATGATACAGTGGAACTAGCTAATAATGTGAACATATATAAGTGACAAGATCTAGAAACACATAAGGAATGTGAAAGTCTTTTGAATGTGAGCAAACTGCCCAGAGGTTCGAAGATGTTTTGCTCAAGGTCACGCAGTGAGTGTCAAATCTGGGGCTCATCCAGCTTTACTAACCTGATGCTTCAGGTGATGTTTTTGTAGACAAGTGTTTCCCGGCTGCGTGCTTTGATGCCGTTTTGTTTTCTCTCCAGATTTTAGTCATTCACCTTGATAAGGTACCTAAAAATTTTCACCATGCAATCAGCAAACAGTGGTCCACAGCCTGAATGTGAATTCACAATATTGCTTGGTGCAGACCCTCATCTTGGAATCAGGGAATAATTTCTCCATCATCGTGCATAGTGTTAAGTTGTTTAGTTTGGCTCAATATACAGCGAGCCATTTTCCTAGTGCCATTTACGCGGCCCTCATTTATCCTGCACTGCAGCCACGCTAGCCGACTTGACAGTCCTTGGCCTCGCCATGGACTTCTATGCCATTTTGCCATATTTCCAGTGTGCTCAAGCTTGTAACGTCTTCTCCACAATTGCTTGTCTGTCTTCTAAAATCCTTCTCACTGAAAATAAATAAAAACAACAGGTGACCTAGCAATAAAATATATAAAAAATATAAACAGTCCTTTCGTAGAAGAGGAGATGCGACTTATCAATAAACATATAAAAATGTTCAACCTCATTAATACAAAAGTGCAAATTAAAATGAAATGCCATTTTTCATGTTAGAGATTAGCAAAAATATATTTGCTAGTAGGTACTATTAATTAAAATGGGGAATGAGCGACCTCGCAGACAGTAGATAAAAGTGTATATTTAAGCACTCTTTCTGGGTGAGCTATTCGGCATTATCAAAATAAAAATGCATGAACTATTTAAATCTAGCAAAGACAATTCTAGGACTCCAACAGAAATATTCACATGGCCATTACAGGGTTGTACGCAAATTGTGTGTGTGTGTGTGTGTGTGTGTGTGTGTGTGCATGCAAAAATGTATATGCACATGTGTCTTAGTTCTATAAGTGGTGACTATACACAGGAAAATTCAGCCTTTAAATAGTAATAACAATTTCTTGCATTTACATGATGTTTCGGAAACTCAGGGATTGATATTATCTAAGGATTTTTAAAGCAAAGTTTATATTCTATTTGCGTGAAGCTATTTCTTTAAGAGAAGGAAGCTGGTTTGGAGGACCCAAAGAAATCATGCATGTGCGACCAGGTCTGTAACTCTCCATATGGGTTGGGGTGAGGGAGGTTGGGACAGGATGCGGGACTGAGATGGGCTAGAGGAAAAGGGCTGTGAATGAACAAGGCGTTAAATGGCCCAAAGTGGTACCTTGGGTACCCCTTTCTTGGCCAGACATTCTCTCTCTTTCATAATGTCTCATCTGCCTGTTTAGTTGGGAAAATGATGACCCATGTACCCTTCCTCTGACACAAGGAGCTAGACATCTGCAGAGAACCTTAAAAAATCAGTACCTCTTCCAAAGACAGCATGGTCTGTATTCATTCTGAATATTTCTATACATTACATGTGAAATTATCCTTTTCTTTTATATCTCTCGCCAGCTGATTGAAGGGGGGGAAAAAAACCCATCCAACTCATGGGGTAAATTTGGAAGTTTATGCTTGAAAAAATATCCGGTATGGCAGCGCCTTAAGTTTTTCGTTGCCCCTTGAACTCAGAACAGCGCTGAGCATCTTTTCACCTTTCCGAAATATCTTATTGAAAAGAAACCTTTGCCAAAACACACAACCACCAGCGTTCCTCTAATTAGCCCTCGAGGAATTGGTTTTGAAGTCTTAATTTCCAGGACACAGATGTAAACTTAAGTTCTAATTATGAAAGACACGGGCTTTAAAAAATTTTTTTTGTTTTATTTTCTGACAAATGGGACAACCCACTGTGTTTTCTCTACGGCTAATTTTCCAAAGGCAGAGGAAGGGTTAGAAAGCAAGTGAACTTTCACGAATTGGGATTGTAAAACACGAATACACAACCTTAAGTCCTGCCTCAGGAGATATTGCCACGATTACGCATGAGATCAGAGCAGTCAGAAACACGTGCACCTGTGTGCACCGCAGGTGTGTGCAGCCACGTGAGCGCTATGTTAACGCCAGTGGTGAATAGAAGAGAGGATGCAAAAAGAACCGTGTTAAAGAGAGGGAAGTGGCTCGGTGATACAGTGCTGATGACACACTAAACACAAAGTGGGAGCTGTGGGATTGGAGGGTTCTGGCAGGGCATTTGGGTTTCCAGGAGCAGAAAGAGGAAGAGCGGAAATAGCAGTGAGTTACGTGGTGCAGATGCCAGCTTCAGGCCGGACCTTGGATGTGGCAAGATTCTTAC
>NW_011900396.1:3570-4916 GCF_000151845.1 Pteropus vampyrus | reverse complement strand
GCACAAATCAACAAAAAAAGCAAAAGAAAAAAACTAATAAATCAGATGAATTTAATTTTCTATTTCTCTGTTTAGTCCTTGGGGTTATCTTATAAATAGAATCAATGAAGACCAGCAAAAATTTTGGTTACTTTTGTTAAATGACTAAGTGAGCAAAGTAATGGATAAATGAGTAAGTAAATGAATGAATGAATAGTGGAATGAATCAATAAAGGAGGGGTGAATGCTAAATAAGTGAATAAACGTATTAATTACCTACCTACCAGGAAGAAGCCAGTGCTGGCGGGGAGGATAAGCTTGTTTCTGGAAAGGCAAACCTGCTCTGCTGTTTGTCACTCTGCTCTCTTCCACTCCGATTACGCGTGGCGGATGTAAAGGCACAGATGTAGGAGTCTCAATGGAATGACAGCGGCGAGAGTCCCGGTGTTAGGGGCTCAGAAACGTGCTTGGCGTGGGAGAGGCAGCTGCAGTCGAAGAAGAAACTCTTTGAGTTTCAGACGATCTCCAGCCGAAACAGCTCTGTGCCGAAGGAGAATGGGGTCTCGATCCCACGCCAGATGTTGAGGAGCTAGACAGACAGCCAGGGTGAGAGCCGCAAGCGTACCCTGTAAATAAGAACTACCCCTGTTGAGCTCTTACTATGAGCCAGAGACTCTCACAGCAGCATACCACGCGGGCACAGGGCCACGGTCCCCCACGTGAAGCTCCTGGGCCTGCTGGTTGTTGAGATTCAGAAGTTTGCGGCTTTTCAAAGGTAGCGCCGTGCACATGCTGCATACTACGTAACATCCCAGCATAACCACACCAGGGCTGATGCATCTGACGCTGTGAGTATGAAGACTAAGTTAGTAAAGAATGACTTAACACAGCTGCCTATCAATTCGGCAAAAGTTTTGCTGCCAAAAGAGCTTTTGCTCCAAAAATTAAAAAGAAAAAACAAAACAAAACAAAACAAAAAACACAAAACTTTCAGATTTCTAGAATTCTGAAATCTTTGGATTTCAGAATTGTGGAGAAAGGATCATGGATTTAAATTTGCACTGCCATTTTATAGATGAGAGAACTGAGACCCAGAGAAGTAAAATCGTTCACCAACATTCGCAGAGCTGAGAAGCGTGGCAGCTGGGGTTTGAAAGTGAGTGTGATGCTCATGCTCCCGGAAAGTTTGGGAAAGGAGGAGTTTGGGCCTCTCTGGTTCCAGTGACTGTTGAATGGATCCTTTTCATTCAGCTTATAAGGGACTGTGGACACAGGGCCTCAGTGACTCAGGCTTTGCCCAATGTTTCAGGATTCCAAGATATTAAAAGATGAAGAAATGTGAAGACTGGATTATATAAAATAAACAC
>NW_011900396.1:0-2045 GCF_000151845.1 Pteropus vampyrus | reverse complement strand
GGGAGACTGGGCAGAGAGGCCGGGCGGGGTCCTACAGCACCTCCCAGGCCATTATGATGTGCTGGCACCGCCCGCAGAGAAGACGGTAGTTCTGCTTTGATGCAATGGCCATCCCTCCTCGAAGTCACTAGTTGTGCCAACCTGTGTCATGAAGACGTACCGTGTGCCAGGCACTGTGCCAGGAGCTATGGATCCAGCTCAGCTAAGAACGTGGCCCTGCCTCCAAGGAGCTTACAGTCCAAGGGAAAAGCAGACGAGTAAAGAAATCAATCACTTCGGCAGGAACGGTGGTTCCCGGCTTGTTTCTGACACTCCTCCCGCGTCCTGTGGACACCTGGTGCTTCCTGTTAGGTTTCCTGACCTCTCTGGTTTCCGGTGTCCCTTATGGAAACCACTCTTATTATCTATCTCAACGTCCATTAAACTGAGCCAGCAAATCGTGTATACCATGTATACTAACTCCTGACAGGGCACAAATCTTGGAATTGTGGTACAGATTAAGAGACTCTCAGTATTCCCTACAGAGCTTTGTAAAAACCCTGGGAATTCAAATAGACTGCCTTTCATAGGCAGGCTAGAATTCACTGGAGCTGGCCTGGGGACAGGGGGCGGGATTCATCTAAGAGGGCCAGCGAGTGCTACGATGTCTCTCACGAGTGAGATTCAGCGTGTATGTCGCACCGTAAAGATGGACCTATTTGGATTTAAATCTCAACTCTGCACATACATGCTGGTTAATCTTAGGAAAGTTACTTAAGGTGTTTTGAACGTCCGTTTTTAATCTGTAAAATTAAATTATCATACCACTCTCACATGTTGCAAAGACTGAAATTATACAACATAACAAAAAAAGCTCAATGCAGGCCCAGCTGTTGCCATTTATTTTTTTCAAGATGATGGGCTGTCATGGTGAACCACATGGCTGGTTTGAGATGCAGAAAAAAATAACTAAACTTACCCTGTGAGGTGGTATGATAGGTACTTGTCTTATAACTTTTCATACATTGCATTATAGTTATTTGCCACAAGACTTTCTTCCAACCTAGACTTAAAACTCATTGTGGACAGGGAGTGGACGAGTTTGTGTCCACCTGTCTATCCTGTTTAAAAGGGAAGGGGTGGGTGGAGGGAATCAGGCCCAGCATTAGAGGAACTTAATACTGCTTAAAGGTCTAGAGGTGAGAAAGCAAGCTATTACTTATTTTTATTTTTTTAATTTTTGTATTTTTTGAGAAGACCCCGTTGGAATTTTAAAGACAGTAGAATGAGAGGAGGGCATCCTCCTTCTGCAAAGTATTGTCATCTTATTTGCCCTCAGCACAGGGACCCTCATTCCTCAGTCCCTCAGAGAGTAGCATTCCGGGGTGGGGGCTGGGGGTGGGGGTGGGGATACTCTATGCCTGGTGTGTGGGCTGGGCCAGGAGGGGAGATGTGTGCCCCCACTCGAGGCTCAGTCCCTCTCTCCTGTGACTTGGTTTGCTCCAGACCCTGGAGTGGGCTGGCAGACAGGGCTCATGTGACAGTGAGTGGGGTCTTTGCTCCTTGCAGAGACCCTTGTGAGCAAGACCGGGGACTAAGGGCTACATCTTGTTGAGACGGTGAGCCGTTGAGGGCTTTGGAAGCGGCGTGGTCAAATTTAATTTTGAAAATGTGATTCCGAATGCATAGGAGAAGACTGGACCTGGCAACCATCTAGAGGAGAGATGACGAAACCCAAACCAGGGCAGTGGCAGCATAGGGGTAGAGGAGGGGGTGGACTGGAGAAGCATCTAGAAGAATTTTGCAACTTTAATCGCACGGTTCATTTTTATTGGTTATTTACTGTGTACTAGGTGCGCCAGACAGAATGCATAAGAAAAATCCCCAGCCCTGCCCGTGAGCAGCTCAATTATTTAGAGTAAAAAAGGTCGTCAGATATTCTAATCTATGAGAAGATATGCACTTTATTTGCAAGTGTTTTGGGATAATCAAATTAAATACTATCTATAATAGTACTCTTTAAAAATATATTAGTATATATCTGTAGGTATTCCTAAAAGTAATAA
>NW_011900395.1:1773-3255 GCF_000151845.1 Pteropus vampyrus | reverse complement strand
GAAAAACAGCCAGAGTTGCTCCCTCTCTATTTCGGGAACTCGTCTCACTGATGGCGGCTTGCTCGGTGGTGTTTGAGGGACCATCGGCAGGTCCATGTCCGTCAGTGTTTGTGGCTGATGCTTTTACGGTGATTTAAAGTTGAGCTATAAGCATCCGGCTGCTTTATCCTGATGTCTTCTGGGTAGTGGTGTATGAGCATCATATGTTGAAATCTCTATTATTTTTTACTGTGAGTGTTTCTTATTTTTTCCTTTACATTACAGTCAGGTCATTCTATTGATGTGACCAAGAGTTATATATCTAAGTACCCTTGAATTTCCCTTCAAGTATGGGGAGTAATGGGGGGTGGAGGGGGTGTAATGGGGGGTAGAGGGGGTGGCTATGGGGTAAGAGACCATTGATGTCTGTCCCCCACTGATGGTGGGTTCCAGGGTCTCGGCAAAGGTCCCAGGGCCCCAGGGTGGCTTAGAAAGAGCAAAGCTTCTGAAGATTGAGTGTGAGCTTGGCTGGGAGAGAGGTGAGGATGTGTGAGGTGGAGGTTTTCCAGAGTGTTTTCGGTGTGTACATGGATGTGTGTATGTGCATGTACATGGGGCACACACGCATGCGTGGTATGTGTACGCGTACAGGAATGTATATGTGTGCAATACATGTGGGACACATGTGCGGCATGTGCATGTGCACGCACACAGGCACACACGTCTGTGTGTGTGATCTGCACATGTGCACAGACATGCACACACATGTGGATACATGCATATGCGTGTGTGACACACACATATGTGACATGTATATGCACATATGACATACACGTGTGTTGTGTGTGCATGTGCATGCACACTCACACACACAACACAATGTGTGCTATGCGTATGCGTGTGCACGTGTGACACACGTGTGGTATATGCACGCACATGTGCATGAGACACACGTGTGTGGTATGTGTGAACGTGGCATGATGCACGTGTGGTACGTGCATGTACGTGTAACACGCACGTGTGCTATGTGTGCACATCTACACGGTTGACCCTAGAGCAACACGGGTTTGGACCGCGGGGTCTGCGTATTCACGGGTTTTCCTGGTAGGTCCAGCGCCGTGCATCCCGAGCCTCACATCCTGGGCCCCGCGCGGTTCCCGGCGAGGGTCGGGGATGCGGGTCCCGATGGGCCGTGGCCTCGCGCTGCTCCAGGGTCCGTGGTACCTGAGCTTGCATGTTCCGTCTTGGGTGGGGGTGTTGTCCAGATAAGCGGGAGATGGAGATATAGCAGTGGTTTGGGTGCAAAAGCAACGTTTCGCTTCAAGAGGGCCGTCCATGCCTTGGGCGGCCTGGGCAAGGGGGACGCACCGCGGGGCCCCCGGGTGGCGGGTCCCGACTCTGGCGCCTCCGGCTTCCCAGGCCCATGGGGGCCTCAGGAGAGGACCTTGGACTTGGCTGAGGCTGTGGGGCCCGGCGGCCGTTTCGGCGGGCGAGTCAGGGGCG
>NW_011900395.1:0-329 GCF_000151845.1 Pteropus vampyrus | reverse complement strand
AGGCACGCAGCTAGGGAGCACAGTGGGGTTTGGGTTTGTGTCCACATGAGCTGCTCACAACGTGGTCATCGAGGCTTTGGGTCAGACAGCCTTGAAGTTAAACCCCACTCTGCTGCTCTCTCTAAAAAAAAAAAAAAAGAAAAAAATATAATTCATCGATCATAAAATTCACGATATTAAAGCATATAATTCGGTGGGTTTTAGCATATTCATTGAGTTGTGCAACCATCATCACTAGCTAATTCCAGAATATTTTTATCGCCCCCCCACAAAGAGACCCCGTCTCCTTCGCAGCCAGTCACTCCCCGTTCCCTGCTGATCCCCAGCCC
>NW_011900394.1:5030-6222 GCF_000151845.1 Pteropus vampyrus | reverse complement strand
GAATGAGGGTGAAACATTTTTTTTTTTTTTTTTTTTTTAGCATTAAAGATGATGCTAGTTGTAGGTTTCTGTAGATGACCTTTATCAGGTTCAGCAAATTCTTTTCTAGTTTGCTGATGGTTGTTATCAGGATTCAATACTGAATTTTTTGCAGTGTTTTTTCTTTACCTATTAAAATGACCATGTGTTTTATTATTGCATTTGACCAATCATTAACTCTTGGACAAGTTTTGTTTTATAAATAAAAGAAATAAGAGGCTGTGTGTATGTGTGTGTGTGTAGAGCAGGGGAAGGAGGGTGGGAGAGAGAGAGAGAACAAGACAGAGAGAGACAGGAAGAGGTGTTCTTTGTTCTGTTTTTCTTACTCCATGACTGATACAACTTTTCACACAACTGCTCAAAAATCCAAGAACTCATCCTTAGGTGAGTCTTTCTATTATTACTTCCACTTCCAATATCCAAGTGATGTGTGGGGTCCCTATTTGTTGACATCTTATTTCCTCTTGGAAATTCATCCATTGATCTCTTTACCTAAGCCCCTTTGTCCCTGATCTAGATTACTACCAATCTTACTTTGAGTCTTGCCTTCTATTCAAATTCTCATACAGCAGCCAAAATCACCTTTCTTAAATGTTAATTAGAGTTAGCAATATCTTATTTAGTAATTCACCAATGGCTCCCATTCCTTAAAGGTACAATACAAGCTGTAACCTCCCACATATTAGCACACTGGTTCTGAATGATATAAACCAGAGCTGTGTGGTCATGGCATTGGGCCATGTGGAATCCGTCTACATTGTTCCAGACTATCCCTCCAAGCCTTGGCATGTGCTTCTCGTAACTGTGCAACCATATTCCTTTTGGGGGGCCTAACGTATGTATCTAAAGCCTGTTTCTGCTCCATAAGGAGGCCTTCACAGCTCTCCACCCTGTATTTCTTTGGCTCACTGAGCTAACCTTTGTATTCCACTGACATACATTTTATGGATTTACTAATTGAGAGTCTCTACATTGGACCTCCACGGGGCAGTGTGTCTTTTAATTCTATATCTCTTTTATCTACTTTATACATTACCTGTCACTGCGAGCAGCACAGTTATATTTCAATACCTCTTTATAGTAGAAAGGAAGGAAAGAAGGAAAGAAGGAAGGAAGGAAGGAAGGAAGGAAGGAAGGAAGGAAGGAAGGAAGG
>NW_011900394.1:0-519 GCF_000151845.1 Pteropus vampyrus | reverse complement strand
ACAGCACCTGGTCTTCCTAGGTGGTCTCGCATCCAAGTACTAACCAGGCCTGACCCTGCTTAGCTTCTCAGATCAGACGGGTTCGGGCTTGTTCAGGGTAACGTGGCTATAGATTCAATAAAGTATTTTAATTAATTAATTAATTCTTAATTATTTTACTATGTGATATTTGTCTGTCTATCACTCTATGTATGTATTTATATATACTCGAGATTATGTTTTTTTGTTTTGTTTGTTTTGTTTGTTTTTTTTGTTTTTTACTTCTGTATCTGTGTGGTGGAAATGCACTACATTGGGCTGTTATAGTACACCTCTTCCCAATTCTATGTTCAGTAACATTCCTTTGACAGCTTGAAATCCACCATGGTGGGGATATTTACACCATGGATATCAGAAAATGTTATAAATCAGGGTTTGATTTTTTGTTTTGTCGATTATCTAGACCAGTGATGGACAAACTATAGATTGCAGGCCAAGTCTAGCTTAAAGTCTGTTTTCCTCCAGCCTACGCATTAAGAA
>NW_011900393.1:1313-3419 GCF_000151845.1 Pteropus vampyrus | reverse complement strand
AATCCCGAAAATGTCTGTTGACTAAACAGTGTTGGTTAAATAATAATACGTTTTCCCAGTTTCACTTTGTCAAGATGCCTCTGCCTACCGGCAACGCTGTGGGGTAAGGGGGATGAGAAAGAACTTCACAGTTAGGGCTGGATTTGAAGGGCTGCTGGCCTCGTCATTTCCCCTCACCTGCGTTACCTGTCTTACCCTCTTCTTCAGTCTCCCCATCTGTGGGATGGAGTTAAACCACAGTACCCACCTCACAGGGCTCTCGAGAGAGTTCAACGGGCTACTCTCTGTATAGTTCTCAGCGGTTCCAGGTTGTGGACGTACCAGCCAAGGGCAGGTCTTAACTACCGCCACTGTGATCGGCACCCCACCCCCCGCCAACAAAAGGGCCCCCGTGAGCCTCTTCCTCCTCTGCCCTTGGAGATGAACTAGTAATATCTGTGTAAGATGAATGAGATTGCTTGTCTGGTTGTGAACCAGCCACAAAACTGTCGATAAATGTGTGGCTTGAGGTTTGGGGGCACCTCTCAAACTCCACCCAAGGTGACCTGGGTGTAATCTCCAGAGGACAGAATTGGAACGGTGTGTGATTTTGTAAAGACAAATGTTGCAATTACTCTACACTCACCTGGAAAAGGTCTGGGAGCTTGAAAGAAGGGTGGTGGGCATGGAAAACAGCATGAGGGGAGGCAGGGGGCAGACCTGCGACACGTCCCCGGCAGCCAGCACAACGTCTGGGGTCTGGACCCTCCCCGGACTGCTGGATGCTTCTGGATGTCCGCTCAGGGACTCCAGCTGTGGGATGTAAGTGTCTTCTAACAGGTGACCTTGGCTGAGACTTTCTCAGAGCTGTGCTGAGGTTCTTCCTACCTAACCCTCTTCCTTCCTCTCTCTCCTTTCACAGATTTTGGGGAACCCATGTCAGACCCTCATCCTGGTCTGAAGGCTCTCCTAGCTTCCTCCTGCTTCCTCCCCGTCATCCTTCACAGGCAGCTCCCCCAGTCACTGCCCTGCACATCTGTTTCCACCTAAATGCTTCTCTATGGCCCACGCGAACACAGCCTGAGAGCCCACACCGAAGACAGGGGCCACATCCCAGACTGGGGCTCCACCTTGCAGCCTAAGACTGCTCCAGGGGCCCTGGCTGCAGGCCCAATGGGGTATCCCTAGCAACAGGTCTTTCCTCTCTGAAGCCTCTCGAGGCCAATGAGTGCTTCTTCCATTTCATCTACATCCGAGATGCAACTGGCGGTGACTTTTCCCCCTAGGGGATACTAGGGAAAGTCTGGAGCCATTTTTTGATCATCACGCTGTGGAGGCAGTGGGGGATGGTGCTACTGGCATCTCACAGGTCCAGAGCAGGGACGCTGCTAAATGTCCCACAGTGCACAGGACGGCCCCCACAACAAAGAATGAGCCAATCCAAAACGTCGAGAGCGCCAAGGCCGAGAAACCCTGGTGCAGTATTTAGGGCAGGGGCGCCAGGCGTGGAGCCTGGAGAAGGAGGCCAAATTCGGGCTTGAATAACAAACGAATCAATTTAGAGCCTGGCAGATATGAGCTCCAAACCCGGTTCCGCTGCCCGCTATAGCCCCGGGCGGTATGTGACTCTTCTGAGTCTCATTTTCCTCATCTATAAAATAATACCTAGTACAAGGATTGTCGTCAGGATCAAAGAGGGCAGTGCTGAGAAAGCATCTGGGGTTTCCCTGCACAGAACAGGCACAGGGCTCCTTCCCTTCCTGCCTCTGTCCAGGTCCCCAACCAGCCTGCCACTGTCCTCGGCAGGTTAGTGACAACTTTCTTAACAGTCAACTGCTCTTCTGCCTGTCCTGCACACACTCCTTCCTTCCCTCGAATCCCTTACTTATTCATCCATTTGTTCAATACATTTATAGAGTATCTCTCATGAGCTCTGGCTGTTTGGGACATAACAGCCAGTAAAACAGGCAACAGTCTCTGCCCTCATGGACCTTACACTCTATCTGGGGGAGCAGATGGCAAAGAATATGATTGATAATAAGTAAGTCACACATTATGGTAGAAGGCTGGGGAAAAATAGAACAGAGAAGGGGTACCAGGAGTGTGTGTGTGTGTGTGTGCGCGCGC
>NW_011900393.1:0-328 GCF_000151845.1 Pteropus vampyrus | reverse complement strand
CTGAGTCTCATTTTCCTCATCTATAAAATAATACCTAGTACAAGGATTGTCGTCAGGATCAAAGAGGGCAGTGCTGAGAAAGCATCTGGGGTTTCTCTGCACAGAACAGGCACAGGGCTCCTTCCCTTCCTGCCTCTGCCCAGGTCCCCAACCAGCCTGCCGCGGTCCTCGGCAGGTTAGTGACAACTTTCTTCACAGTCAACTGTTCTTCTGCCTGTCCTGCACACACTCCATCCTTCCCTCGAATCCCTTACTTATTCATCCATTTGTTCAATACATTTATAGAGTATCTCTCATGAGCTCTGGCTGTTTGGGACATAACAGCCAG
>NW_011900392.1:1824-3613 GCF_000151845.1 Pteropus vampyrus | reverse complement strand
CCTTTATCAGTTATCAAGGCAATGGGTTGGTTCTTTATTAATCTTTGAAAATTGTCAGTTGTTTTTTAAATATCATTATGGACATCATGGGTTTAAATATGATGTTTTAATGGCTTAAATCCATTGCAATTTATCCTTATTGAAGCTCAAGTTGCCCATCTTTGGTCCGTGACAGCCCCTCAACGAGGCTGCTAGGTCCTTGTGACATGACTCTAGTCATAATGGGAAGCTTGCTTGATACATGGTATGACAAGATATTCCAGGTTCATCTTGTATATTTCCCACACCAAACCTGATATCAACCAATTCTTGAAATTAAAAAAATACATATTTGAAATTACGTATTGAAAGAGCGCACCACAAATGTTGGACGATCAACACAAAACAACTAACACCAAGAATTCCTGGTATCTTTTAGTGGAAAACAGTATTTCAAAGCCACAATCTAGCTATTAGGGCTATTTATCACTTCTAGGTTAGTCATTGTTTCTAAGTCAAGTGTTCAGAGGTAATTTCCAATTCAAATATAGACTTTGGTATTTCTACTGCAGCCCTTCAGTATTATATCTATACATCCTTTCCTCCACACTGATAAGTATGGTTGTCAAGGATATAAGAGATGTTGGAATAAAATATCTATAATCATTTATTTTATCCAACAATTCACATACCATAGTCTCAAAACTATCATCCCAACACAGTCAGGACATACTATATCCTCTTCCATTTAATCTTTATTTAGTCCTAGTTCTACAAATAACTATATTGAATATCATCAGTACTTAATATCTTGCTAATCGTTTTGGTTGTTGATATTTGTTTTCTAGTAGATCCCTTAAGAAGGGCTCATGGGAGATACAATAATTCCCAAAGTCTGCATGTTGATAACAACTTGTATACATCTTTCTTACTTCAGAGTAAATTTGGCTGGATATAAAATCCTTGGCTCACATTTTCTTTCTTAGTATATCTTAAATATGTTACTTTATTTTCTTCTGCTAACATTGAAATAATAATCTAATTTTCTTGCCCTTTTAAGTCATTTGCTGTTTTTGCCGATATTTCCTACGGATTTTTTTTCATTTTTTTTTTTAAAGCCAAGTAGTTCACTAAAATAGATCTTGGTGTTAGTTGTTTTGTGTTGATCGTCCAACATTTGTGGTGCGCTCTTTCAATACGTAATTTCAAATATGTATTTTTTTAATTTCAAGAAAATTTTCTTGTAATATAGTTTTTAGAGTTTGTTTCCTTGTTTCGATTTTCTTCTACAGGAACTCCTGGAGTGTTAGGTCACCTTGTATCTTTACATAGCTCTACTAGATGGGCTCTCTTATGCTCATTTTTCAGGTAAGCAGGCTAATGATCAGAGAGATTATGGAATTTGTTCAAACTTCCACAGCTCGTAAAGGGAGAACTAGAACTCTAGTTTGCTTAACTGAATCTGAAGTCTTTCTCCCACACCATCCTGCTGCCCAGGTCCGGGTATGGCACAGTTGGGTTTTTCGTGTGTTTATTTCACTGCCTTTCTTTCCAATGGTGACTCTAAAATGTCTGAAAGCCTTGCTTCTCAAAGTAAGGTCCTTGGACCAGCAGCATTGGAATCTCCTGTGGGCTCATCAGAATTGCAGAATCTGTTTCTTAGAATGACCAAATGAGAATCCAAATTTTTACAAGATCCCCTGGTGATTCCTGTGCCCATTAAATTTTAAGAAGTACTGGTCTAGGAGAAAAATCTGCAAGTACTTTAGGCAGTGGTTCTCAAACTTTGTTGCAGGTTAGAATCACCTTG
>NW_011900392.1:0-419 GCF_000151845.1 Pteropus vampyrus | reverse complement strand
TGTGGGTTGGACCTCCGCCTCTCAGGATGGGCCTCCAGTCTCTCAAGACTAAGTAGACTTAAGTTCCTCTCTTCACTTCCCCAAGCCTAATGACAGCTCCTTGCGGGCACAATTTAAATGTAGGCATTTGAGGACTGAAACAAAAGAAGAAATTTCCTGGCCCACAAGTGAGTAATGGCCTAGGGAAACCTCCCCTAGGGGAGTAGCTACTTAACCTTTGGAGAGCAGAGGAGGAAGCAGCCCTGACGGGAGCCGCTGCAGGTGTGTGATTGGCCTCCTACCCTGGGAATTTCAGTGCGGTCTCTCAGGCCCTCAGCAGCCTTAAGCATCCCCTAAGGTAAGAGAACTCACTAAGAGCCAGGGCTTGAACCATCTGCCTTGGCGAGCCCCAGCGTTAAGGACCTGCCCTTACCCACTGG
>NW_011900391.1:4788-6444 GCF_000151845.1 Pteropus vampyrus | reverse complement strand
TTCAAATATCCTCATATATCACTATTTGTATTTATCTCCTAAGTGTCTTATAAGTTCCTAGGGTTAGAATTACTGGATTAAAAGATCTAAACACACTGATAAAGTTCTTGGTACATAGGCCAAATTCTCCAGAAAGTACATAAGAGTGCCCATTTCAGTACAGACTCAACCAATACTAGACATTTTCCTATTTTTAATTTTGCCATTTCGATTGGTGAAGAAAACCTATCTTGTTCTAATTTGCATTTCTTTCATTAGTAGTAATATTAAACATGTTTTCAATTTTACTATTTTACTTCTCTAGTATTAGTAAACACTGAGTTCCTATCTTTTATGGATTCTTCTTTTATAAAGAATCATCGGAAATAAGGTGTCTGGTGTTCAATTTAGTCTCTAGTTTATTTAGGTATATATGTCTTATTACCACAAATTATTTTCTACTATCGTTTTTTAAAATTTTCAAAGCATAAATTTATAAGTTCAATTCCAATAAAAAAAAATCTTAGAACCTTCAAATTTTTGTTGTTTTGTAATTAAATCATAATTTTGGTATATAACCCACCATCAAGATCTGAAATGAATTATTTTAAACTTAGGAAGACAGAAATACAGAATGAAGATGGGAAGGTAATTTGCTGAAACCATCTACATAATACTTTTTAATAATCTGCTCTTCAGGCAAACAAACAACAAAAAAAGAACTACGATCCTATGGCAGATTGGAGAAACATGGTCACAATATTTTATAACTACTTTCGTCTAAAGATAGAGTGTATTTCCCTTCTTAAATATGGGCTGACCTGTGTCTAGCTTTGACCAATAAATAGAATGCGACAGACATGATGTTATGGGAACCATAAACCCCAGGATTTAGGAGACTTTGCGGCTTCTCCTTTTGCCCTCTTGGAATGCTGCCCTGACCAGGCACAGAAGGAAGCCGGTCCAGCGTACAGAGGATAAGAGGCCATGTGGAGGAGTGGGTGCCTCGGTCTACAGCCAGCACCAACAGCCAGGCGTGCGAGTCAAGCCATATTGGACCTTCCAGCCCAGATGGCCCTCCACCTGAATGCGGCCTCACGAACAAGCTCCGACAAAACCAGCAGTGGAACCGCACAGCCAACCCACAGAATTCCAAGGGGAAAAAAATAGTTATTTGAGCTACCAGAGCTCAAATACTGGAGCAGATTGTTCCTTAGCATCATTAACAGATACCTTCTAAGAAGACATGTCTCTGACTGATTTCGGTTTTATCCTACAATACAGATGCAAAAAAAAAAAAAAAAAAAAAAAAGCTTGAAAGTCTTCTCCTGGAAGTAAATGAAGAAACAAAACCTGAAAAAGAATCACATATAAGTGGATAAACATCAAGATGTATTTTTAAGAGGAAGAGATGATTTAAAAAATTAAATTATATGTATAAACCACACCACAACTAAAAAGTAACCCCACTTCCAGGGTGCATGTGGGCTTCTTTGGGCCTATTTCCCATGGACGGACTGTGCAGCTGAGATGCCTCAGGGCACAAGGACACAGCCACTGTAGGGACAAACAACCTGTGGGTTTTCCCAGCACCATCATCTTCCAGAGCAGAAGTCTGAAGAAGTCAATAATTCTAGATTCAAATGTAGTCTTCCAAGTTATGATGAAGATATATTT
>NW_011900391.1:0-2291 GCF_000151845.1 Pteropus vampyrus | reverse complement strand
TCTTCTTCTTTAACTCCCACATTTAATCAATTGCTTCTGCACTGATTCTCACGTCTGTTCTCCCCTTCTGCATCCACACTAATTCAGAGCCTCATTACTTTGTCTAACCTCCTGGGAAAACTACCCCATTGATCTCTCTGCTTTCACCCATTCCAGTCCATCTTACAAACAGCTACCAGATTAATCATCCTTAAATTCAGCCCCAATCTCCTTCCTCACCCCCAGTTATAAAACTTTAACACACCTCACTGTTGTTGGAATTAAGCACACACTTTGTCCTGCCACTCAAGTAACTTTTGCAATAGAACTTTAACCCCTCTGTTAGGATTTGTCCACCACAGCTGTCTATCATCCAACTAAACCAATGTGCTAGAGAAGAAATGAAGAAAGATCCAGAATTGGGCTTTTGCCCAGAAGTTCAGGCATGATATCATTCATGGGTAGGGATGTGGGAATGTCAAGAAATGGCCTCAAGGCAAAAAGGGCTGTCTAAGACAAGACATGCCAATTACATGATTCTTTCCACAGCTCATTGCTCTGTAAATAGTAGATGCTCCATGAATTCTAGCTAAGCAACTTGCTTTTACTGCATTTTAAACTAGGATTTCCCATTTGGAAAAATTTCAACCAAAGAGCAGATGTTTTCTTATGTTTTTCTAAATCAATGCGGCTTATTATTCTTAGTTTTTTGTTTAATATGCACTCTCTTACAAATGCATTTCCCAGGCTACGATTTGGCTGTATTTTTGAAGGAGCAACTTTCATGGCAGCCAAGTTAATTACAGCAGTCCTTTCTCTCATCTCTCAACTAATAATGCATCCATCCAGTCAATTAAAAGTCTGTGGAGTCAAATTATTTAGGGGTCAGTTAGTCATGACTAACTGTTGGATAGTCAGACTCCCATAAATATAATTCCAATGTAAAAACAATATTATCATTACTACTATCATCATCATCATTATTGTTATTATTATTTCCCAGGTTCGTAAGTGTTCTGTAGTATGAAAAATTCTTTCACAGGCTTTCTAGACTTTTCTCCCCACAACTGTTTCTTAAGTAAGGCGAAGAAAGTATAGTTGAGGGATTGGCAGAACTCTATCTATAAAGGACTAAATAGTGTATATTTTAGGCTAGTAGGACACATGGTCTTTGTCTCAACCACTTTGTCTCAATAACTCTACCTTTGTAGCACAAGAGCAACCATAGATATGTGAAAATGTACGAATGTGTCTGTGTTCCGATAAAATGTTATATATGGACACTGAAATTTGAACTTCATCTAATTTTAATTTTTATATGTTGCAACATGTCACTTTTTTAACCATGTAAGAATTTAAATATGTATATATGTTGTATATATGTTATATGTATGTATGTATGTAGTCCTACTTTATGATCCATACAAAAAGAGGAGGTAGGCTGAATTTGACCTATGGGCCACAGGTTGCTAGCTTCTGATATAGTGCTATTCTCATTCTATAAATGAGAATCTGTCTGTAGCTCAAAAGTTGGAATTACTTGGTTTTGAAATCACACAGTACGGTACCAGAATTATTACTGAATCTTTGTCATCTGACCAGAATTTCTGGGTCCCTCACTCTATAGCAATGGCTCCCTACATTTAGAAACATCTAAGTGTAGACATCCATTCTTCCAAGCAATGAACATAGCACACGACATGGGAGAGAGTATCTGAAATAAAACCAAAGAACCACAAAATTTTATCTTTCCCAAAGGGCTCATGAGCGGCCTCTGACACCACCTCCCTCCTCAGACTAAATGCAAAAACTATATGTGGATTTGCATTGACAAGGACTTTCTCCTCCACAAACTTTAGTTTGGCTCTGTTGCATCACCTCTTGACTGAAGCCTCATTCTTTGCCTGCAGTCCTTGGCTTGCCATGCTCAGGGTATGTGTGTGTTGGGACGGGGGCAGGGCAGGGAAGGGGGCGGAACCATGTCGTGCTGCTCCTGGGACTCACTCAGCCTCTTGAGATCAGGATGGTGCTTCTTAGGGAGGATAAATACACAGATCCGTGCCTTGCAAAGTGACTGGGAATGGTAAAGGCGTCCACGGCGCAGAGCCCTGACATTGGCCAGAAGTCTTTCCCATCAAAACTACCACTGTAGTGATAGGAAGTGAGCACTGCTGGGGAAGCTGCAGGCGTGACTAAGAAAGTGCTCACTGCTTAGCACCACGTTGGATAACAGTGGAGACCAAGGGAGGAGATTGGAAGAGCAAGGACTCCAGAAATACCCCGAGGGTTCCTCTGGACAGTCTTAATTGTAT
>NW_011900390.1:2652-2985 GCF_000151845.1 Pteropus vampyrus | reverse complement strand
AAAATAAATAAATAAAATTTAAAATTTATTTATTTATTTTTAAATAAAATGCTGGATGTAAAGCTGAATACAGAGAAATCAATTCTGAATGATTTATAAGGAGTTTGCTTGCCACTAGGCAGCTACTGAAGTTGAAGTATAATTGACATAATATTATATTTGTTTCAGGTGTATTACAATGCAATGATTTGATATTTGTATATATTGCAAAATGATCACAACAATAAATCCAGTTACTATCCATTACTATACATAGTTATAATTTTTTTCTTGTTATGAAAACTTTCAAGATCCACTCTCTCCTAGTTACTTTCAAATATGTCATACATATTT
>NW_011900390.1:0-1457 GCF_000151845.1 Pteropus vampyrus | reverse complement strand
CTGTATAAACCAATTTGATATTTGTATATATTGCAAAATGACCACAACAATAAATCCAGTTAACATCCATTACTATACATAGTTATAATTTTTTTCTTGTTATGAAAACTTTCAAGATCCACTCTCTCCTAGTTACTTTCAAATATGTCATACATATTTGAAACTATAGTCACCATGCTGTACGTTATATCCCCATGACATTCATTTCATAACTAGAAATTTGAACTGATAAAAACATGTATTAAGCAGAAGAAGCCAAGCACAAGAGTACATACTGAGTTATTTCATTTGTTTAAAGTTCATATATAGCTAAAAGTAATCTATAGAGATCACATCAGGATATTAAATACTACTAGGGAGGGTGATAACCGGAAGAAGACACAACAGGGAGTTCCGTGTTATTGGTAATATTCTATATCTTGGTCTGATTGGTGTTTATAGTGTGTTCATTTTATGAAAATTCATCGAGTTGTACACTTACGCTATATACATTCTAACATATGTAATACTTTAATAAAAAGTTTACATTAACATGATAAATTTAGGAAACTGAAAAATATAAGTAAACAGCAGATCTTTGAACAATGTCATTTCATTCAACATTGTTTTATTATAATGTTAATGAGAAAAAAATTGATTCCTGTCTGAGGCCACTGTCTGTGTGGAGTTTGCATGTTCGCCCCATGTTTGCGTGGGTCTTCTCCAGTAATTCAGTTTCCTCCTGCATTTTAAAGATGTGCACATTAGGTTAATTGGTGTGTCTAAATTGTCCCCATCTGTGTGAGTAGGTGTGTGTGTGTGTGTGTGTGTGTGTGAATGTGCCCTACGATGGAAAGATGTACTGTCCAGTGTGGGTTCACACCTTGCACCCTGAGCTGCCAGGATTGACTCCTGCCACCCTCAACCCTAAACTGGAATTAGTGGATTAGAATATAATTATTTTACTTGTTTTTATTAATCTTTATTAAATGTACATAGAGCTCACGTTTACTTTAATGTTTAATATTAGTGGTATTTTAGGTCTTTATTTAGAAGTTTGGTAATGTTTTTGTGATGAAAAATGTGCCCAAGGAGCTTAGCTCTTCTTTATATAAATTAGCCTGCGGCAAAATTGGTTTTCTTATCTGTCGTTTCTCTTAAAGTTGCAGTTTCCCAAACCTATTGACAAAGTTAAGTGAGGACTTACCATATTGGCAAGTTGCTCAGGAAAGATCCTACTTCTAACTAAAGTATTTTTTCCCCTCTTTAGCTACACTGTGACTAAATTTTCACCATCAATGTGGCATAGGGGGTAGTAAACGCAACAACTAAATGCATACCATTTGTAGGCTTAATATCAGGGAGTTTTCCAAATTGGTTTATCTGTATAAACCAATTTGATATTTGTATATATTGCAAAATGACCACAACAATAAATCCAGTTAACATCCATTACTATACATAGTTATAATTTTTTT
>NW_011900389.1:4294-4831 GCF_000151845.1 Pteropus vampyrus | reverse complement strand
CCTATTTTTCCAAAGTCATCCAGGTAATGTGTTCAGTTTTGAATGGCTTTCCAGGGAATTTTCTTTACACATATTTATTAGTTTATATAGTTTATTGTTTTATTATTATCATTTTAAAATATAAGAATGCAATTTTATTGCACATATATTTGTAATTTTATATTAAAAATATTTTTTTAGGTCTATGTTGATAAGTATGTATTTGTGTATTTTTTTTTAAATCATCACTTCAGTAGCACTTTTAAGTGCCAGACATTGTTCTCAGCATTTCATTATAAATATTAGCTTATTTAATCTTCATAGTAATCCTGCTCAATATATACTGTTGCCATTCTTATTTCATAGATGACAAAACTAAGGCACAAACATATTGAGTTACTTGTCCAAAGTCACTCACGTAGTAAGTAGCAGAGATGAGATTTGAACCCAGATACTGGCACCATTGTCAGAGTTTGTACAAATAACCTTTTGGCTGTGATGTAAAAATCTGGTTTCTTCCTTATTACTATTTTACAGACTTCTACCACATAAAAATAC
>NW_011900389.1:0-1919 GCF_000151845.1 Pteropus vampyrus | reverse complement strand
ATAGGGGACCAGAAAAGGAGTCCAGTATCTTGTTCAACTTTTGTGTTCCTTACTGTTTTATTTGTTTGAATTCAGTGCTGTAGACAAAACAGAAATAGAACCTAAAGAGGAATTGAGCAAAGCACAAAAGTATTTTACAGAATTAGATATTACTAAACCTACCAAGGAAATGCTAGTGTGTCAAACCATGGGTTACCTACAGTGTCTGATTTCTTACACTAAATAAGATGAGTTTTAGTTTATTATGATGGAACCAACACTGAATTATAGCAGTTTACTTTAGGCCATTACATACATCACAGGCAGGATTTTGTGGCCACTGAAAGTCCTAGTAATTAAACAATTTTATGACTCTAAGTTAAAAACCATGTTCTGATCATTCGGTCTCCATAAGGAGTTTCTAATGATTACATTTTGTTGTTTAGTTTTTGGTTTTGGGCTGATCGTGAAGAAAAAGCTATATTCCTTCTTAGTGAAATTCAAGCGAGATTCAAGAAGCACATGATCAATTTGGTTAGAGAGGATATTGATGTAAAACATTAAGAAAATTACCTATTTCTTGGAGAGTGTATTAGAGTTTTCCAGAGAAACAAAACCAATAGTGTTTGTATGTATATAATATGTGATATGTATGTGTGTGTGTATAGGCAGGGTTCTCATGTTGCTGTTCTGAGGATTCCTTCTCCTAGAAACCATGGTTTTTGCTCTTGAGGCCTTTAACTAATTATGCGGCTCACCCACATTATGGAATTTGTTTTACTCAAAATATCTTAATTGCAGCAACATCTAGATTGATGTTTGATGACTAACTGGACACCAGAGCCTAGCCAAGTGGAAATATTGAAGTTAGTCATTATGATTAGTTATTAAGATTAAAAATATGAGCAAATCAGGTATTATCAGACATCACACAGTGTAAGCAAACAATTCTTTCATCAGAAAAATATAATTATTTGATACTCTACTACTCATTATTTTTGTTGATTTATTTCCTGTGTTTCAATGCTATTAATGATAAGGAACTTGTAGAAATCTCAGTATCTTTAAGCCATCTTGAATTAAGTTATATTTAAAGTCACAAGCTTTAAAATCTCAACAGCACTCAAAGAAAAAAATAAAAAATTCTTGACACAAGTGTTTTTAAAAGGTAAGCACCATCTGGGGAAGACATCAGTCTTATTTATACACATAAGTAAGAACGTTTAAAAATATTCACAAACCAGTGCTATTAATGTAAACTAAATCTATATGTACTCTATATTTCATCATAAAGATGAGGTTTTATGTAGTTATTTACCAAAATGTACAAATTGATTTCCTATAATATTGAAATGTTTATTATAGTATTTTTAAGAACTCTTGGCTTTGAAACATGAGACTCGAATCTTTGTTAGAAGAAGTCACACTCGTTAAGATGTATTTATTCACTTAAACTCATAAACTATGTTTGCCATTTGCTATAGGATGTAGAATTTTCACTCTCTCTACTGTAATTATCAATATCTTAACTGTGATATCACTGAATTAATTATCCTTAACTCCCATGGGCAGTGGAAGCCCTGGAGAGACCTTAGGAATTAGAAATGTATCTAAAGCATTCCTTAAAATATTGCAAATAAAATAGAGTCTAATGATTAATTTTTTAACATAATGTAGGATCTTAATAAAATAATAATTTTCTCTCTTAATAAAATAATAAGTTGATAATATTTAATAAGTATTTTATATGGGACAAACATTGTTTTAAGCATTATAAGTAATACATAAGTTATTCTATTCAACTCACAGGAGTTCTACAATAATCTCCATCCTCTTATAGATGAACTGTGATGTAGCAGATATATACTATCATAGCTTTAACTGAGTCTACACTCTTCACCATACTGGCTCAGTAACAAGAAAGGTGAATAATGGTGTTC
>NW_011900388.1:4698-6582 GCF_000151845.1 Pteropus vampyrus | reverse complement strand
GCTGTCTGTCTCAGGACCTCTGTACCTAGACGTGTCACGAGTCTCAGCTGGCGTACATGGTGGGCTGGAGAGATTCTCTTCAAGACTTGCCCCTTCTCCAGTTGAACCGAGGAGTAAGGCTGCAGCTGTCTCTGCTCTTCGATGCCCAGTCTGGGCAGTTCGTTAGATGACGGGTTAGTCCCTCGACATAGGAGAGCAGGGCTCAGTTTCCTCAGGAGGACGCACGACATTCGGGTGCTTTTCTCCTGATTTTCTCATTTTCTCTCAGGCCATGCAATCTCTGCCCACTCCTCTATGGCGGTGGGGGAGGAAGGGGTGAGGGATAGATTATGTCGCCTCTTCATCTGCCCTCCTTTCTACCGGTCGTTTAATAGCATAAGATTTTATGCCTCAATTCTGATTTTTTTCTCAAACAGTTTGTCATAAAGATTTCAAACATATAGCAAAGTTGAAAGGACTTTCTGGCGTCCACCCATTCACCCACCATTAACGTCTTACTCTAATTGTTTACCACAAGTAGCTAATCTCTGCGCTTCATCCATCAATCCACGTTACTTTTTGAGGCATTCCAAAATAAACTGCACAAAAAGAATTCTTTTTTTTTTTTAATTTAATGTATTATTTTAAAAAACACTGGCTCTTGCAATTCAAAGCTTTGATTTTCAAGATGGTGCTTGAGTTCGGAGGGTCTATTTTGAAATTCAAAGGCTGAAGAGGGCCTGTTTTCCCTTTTGCATCCTAGGACACACCGAGTCAGCCCTGGGGCAAAAAACCTCTCTTCCTGAGCAAGGAAAGGATTAGTTACTGAAGCAAATGGCAGTGAGTGTTGGTGCCCAGCGTTAAAGCCTCCAGATACTAACTTATAAGGCGCAATAAAGCACCGCGGAAAAGTAGGCAATGTTCCTGAAGACCACACTGATGCCTTTTAAAAATTCTCCCGTAGTACGTATAATCAGTTATATTGTTTATTGAATATTAACACAGATTAGGAGAGAAAAATTTTAAGGGGGTTTATATGGAGGCAAAATAATAGTGATCACATCAGCAAAACAGGAAGGGGGAAATATTTACCTATAAAATGAATTTAAAAAAAATACGCTGAAACAGAACAGCTTTGAAAACCAGACTGACACCCTCCTTGATCCTTTCTGATTCGGTGATGGCACGTACCCTTGCGTATCACTGTGGCCATTCTCCTGTGGCAATGAGAAGCCGAGGTGTGCTACGACTTCCTACTAAAGATTCGTCCACGAACGGATTCGGGTCATAAAAATGTGCCGCGTCACTATTCTCTGCTCGGACGGCACTGTGTTAGTTCCCCAGGCCTAGTTTCGGCTTCTCAGGAGAGAACGGTGTGTAAACTTCATGACTTTACAGTAAGTGCTGGAGTTGTTGCTTCGCAAAGCACCCTGGGTCACGGAGGAGGAAGGAACTGACTGTGCCCCGCAGAACCGGGAGAGCCTCTATGGAGGGGCTGAAGGTCCAGGGGGGTGGACCTTTCGCTGCTTCGTGCAGCGCTGAGAAATCTTTGGACGTGGAAAGTTCACGAAGTCTTCAGTTTCATAAAGACCACAGACGAGTCAGCAAAAGCCGGTTTGTCCTACGATGCGTCTGGTGCACACTAACAACTGTGTAGTCGTGGAAAGAGATTGCAGACGACATCTCTACACCGCACTGGAGGACTGCTCAGAGTTCCTCCCGGGAGAAACAGGCATGTGTCCCCCAAGACGCTATGAGATTTGGGACTTGACTGTCCTGGCCCAAACCCAGGTTTTAGGTAGGAAAGAGGTGATTTACGAGTTTGGAGGCCAAGAAATTAATTTTCCTGCTCTTCTACAATCTCGTTAGAGGACAGTTGATTCAGCAACATTATAGATTGAGTTC
>NW_011900388.1:0-2223 GCF_000151845.1 Pteropus vampyrus | reverse complement strand
GCTAACCACAATCTAATAGGAAACTCAGTGAGATTCTTTTGTTCATGTAGGTCTTTAATTTAGCAGTGTCAAAACTTGACTGTCTTCATAGTTGGTCTGGGCATTCTGGGAAATGAGAGAGCAATGCCCGGATACCCTGAACCCAGCTTACAGCTTTCAGGGCACAGTTGTTCTGTAACTGGGCATCCAGTAGGACCAACGACTGAAAACCTGTGTATTTCTTACAATATCGGATGCCTTCGTTAGCAACTGGAAAGCAAATGCAAACGTAAAGTTTGCCCATAACTTTGTGTTTAATTGATTTTGATTCCTTTTAACATACGCCTGAGACAAAGGAACGGTGGTAGGATGTAGAATGATCTCCAGAGAACCCCCTGGCGGTGCGTTTCCGGCTTACCAGCCATTCCTATTCCCGTGCGCTCACTCTGCGCGTGCGTGTTCTTTCTCTCTCATTTAGTATCTAGCTTTTCAGTAACTCTTATTTATAAAATAAAAATTAAGAATCAACATATTTCATTTTTTTCAGAGAAAACTATACATGGCAAAAAAACAGTACACGCCATCTGATGACTCTTTCTTTATCTGGATTCTCAGAAGGCAGGGCCACATAAATGTTGCTGGTCGGAGATTTTATTTTGAATTTTTCGTCTAAGTCGCACATAGAGAAAAGACTCTTTAAGGACCCTAACCCCGTGTCCCCAGACCTGGTGTGGAATGGGAGAACTCGGAATGTCAGTAGGAGCTATGACGCCCCGTGGAATCTATGAAAAATAGAGGTGATATAACTAGGTGGGGCGCAGAGGAATTTTAGGGCAGTGAAACTGTTCCGTGCGGCACCATGATGACAGGTACGTGTCACTGCACGCTTGTCCAAGCCCACAGGACGTGCGCCACCAGGAGGGAACCCTGAGGTGCACTGTGGGTGTGGGTGATGCAGCCGTGTCGCTGCAGGTCGTCTACCGTGACAAATGCCCACTCTGGCGGGGGCGCTGGCGAAGGGGGGGGGCCTCACACGCGTGGGGGCAGCAGGACCATGGGGACCCCCTGGGTCTTTCGCTTCTGCTGTGAGCCTAAAACCGCTCTAAAATAGTAAGTCTATTAAAAAGAAAACAGAGGCGCGAATGGCTCCCTTTACAGGAATTCCGATTCGGTGCTCGGGGTGCGCTGTGTTTAGCGGGCTCCCACGATGCCTCCTACGAGCTCTGGAGTCCCGGTCACGGCCCCTCTGCTCTGCGGAGCTCAGGACACACTAGGCAGGGTCACCTCACAGCTTTTCCAGATCAGAGATGCCTAATACTTAGTCTGTCTGATCCAGAACGAGTCCAGTCTTTTGGAAGTCTTCCAAAAAAGGAAAAGTCCAATTACAGGACCCAACATACTTGTCACCTGGATTTTGATGTCACCTCTGGCAGGTAGGCAAAGCAGCTTGAGGTCAAAAGAATAATTATTCTGAATTTGTCGACCCATGGAAGAATGTCAGTTTTAAATAGTTTCCAATTGGTTTTAATTGTATATGGGTCTGAATAGGAAGAAGGTAAGAATATTAAAAATAGTATCTATAGAGGTGCACAATATCATCCAACCCTAAAACGTTGAGTGAAGCGTAGATAAGTAGAGAAAAGGTAGGAAAACAGTCTATAAATCATTTCTAATGAAAAAAGTCCTGGGAATCCCATCGTGATTGCGAAAGAGCATTTCGTGTAACTGTTTCTGACAAAGGCCAACATGTCTGCACTTACTCCTTAGCTGTTCGTGGGTATCTGTAAGCAGTTCCGTGTCCACAGTAACTACTGAGTCTGAAACTGAAGAGCAGAGTTAGGGACTGCCTCGTCACTCATTCATTGTTTTACCTCGGGACTCAGAGACGCGGTGGTAACAAGAGCATCGCATAAGAACAGAGCGAACAGTACTTAAATGAGCTTTTCTGGTGGACAGATGGCAGGCAGCTTCCAGAGCTTTTGTGCTTCCTTTAAATGAAAACTCCCACCCTTGGGGGAAAAAAAAATGAAAAGAAAGATGGTTAACTTTTCACCGTGCCAATGATTTATTATTAATCTAAATTTGTGGCTTTGTTAAAAGGGCTGGTTAAAATTACACCACACCAGATAATCTGCGCCCACCTGCATAACATAATTAGATGACGGTCATTGCGGTAGCTGGTTTACTATGGTTTCGGAATTGGGTTTCTGCCTTGTAGCTCTACGTGTCGCTCTGTCTTTCTTA
>NW_011900387.1:3329-6322 GCF_000151845.1 Pteropus vampyrus | reverse complement strand
GAATCTTTTCCCTTCAAGCAGATGTTCCTGACGAGGTGTTTACCCAATTAAGTGGTATAAATAAATATTTAGTGACCACTATAACAAAGACTTTTGCAAAACAATGGTTAATCTTCTCTATAACTAATAAAGTTGCAAAAATATTGCTTTATAAAGTCTATAAAAGACCAGTACTTGTATAAACAAAGCCCCAATAAGTGTTTAAATGTGAACGTTTGACTCTTATTTCATAACATTTACTGCATGATAGGGTTGCAGCATCCCTTCCCCCCCACCCCCCAGTTTTGTTATCCCTACTTTCAGCCTTTCTTTGGAAGGTTTCTTTCCCTATCATTTCCCTTGCAACCCCTCTCCCCCCACCCCAGCATTAGGTGGCAGGAATGATAACAGTAAGCTTTTGTTTAATAGTACCTAGAAGAGAAAAACATTCACAAAAATGTTGCCACTCCTGCTGGGAGAACCGGAAGCCAAGTGATCCACTTAGATTTAATAGGATAGATTTAGAGTAATTAAGAGGGGAAAAAAAAAGGATATTCAGATTAAGGAGATAGCAGAGCAGTTCTGAGGACCAACAGCTACTTACCCTTACCACTTGGTACTAGTGCTTGTTCCAATGGAGGAAGGGTAGGAACATGATGGGAAAGTGGAATAGGGGTGAGTAGGAGAAACTGAGCAAAGGAATGCTAGTTCTCTCAAACTGGTGCCCCGAAAGGGCTGTTGGAATGAAAGAAATACTGAAAATGGAAGGAAATAGAGAAGGATATGGATAGCTCACTGGCCACTCCTAGCCTAGTAGTACCCTGCATATAACAAGATATAATGTGACTCAGACCAACAAGCAATTCTCCAGGCTTCTGTAAAAGTAGGAAAACAACTTTTACCCACCTCATTGGTTTGTTCTAAGAGAAAAAAGATAAAATAACCATTTTGCCAAACAAAGAACCATTTTATAAAGTATGTGTTATATAAAGTAATGAAATAAATGACAGTCACTTTTGGTATATATATATGGGCAAGAATTCAAAAAAATGAGTATACAATGGCCATGCCACCCTAAAGTGCCCAATCTCATCTGATCTCGGAAGCTAAGCAGGGTCGGGCCTGGTTAGTACCTGGATGAGGCACCACCTAGGAAGACCAGGTGCTGTAGGCGAAAAAAAAATGAGGATAGAATGATTTTTTAAAGAGCATTATTAAAATCACAAAGGAAAAGTCTCTTATTTTATTTTTAGGTAATAAGTCATTATTAATCAAGATGTCTTCAGCACCTGAGCCTCAAGCTTTTAAGAAGGAACCACCCAAAGAGAAAGACTTTGGAAACCCAGGGCTCAGAGGAGTCTGCACGACAACCTTATTTCGAGCTGTGAATCCAGAACTCTTCATTAAACCTGTAAGAAATATACCCAGGATAAGACTTTATGTTTAATTTAGGCTATCAGAAATAGAAAATTCTTAATTTCCTGTGACATTTGATTTTATCATGGACATTTTATGTTGCCTATTCAGATCTCTCTGTGAATAAATGCAGGTGGAAGGAAAACCTTAACTGATGTTTCACTAAATACGCATATAAAACATTATTTTTGAGGGCATTTGAGAATTTTAATAGAAAATGGTTACACTTTAATGGATCAACTTCTCAAATTCCTATTTAAAAATTTAATAGTTGTATTAATTTGAAGGACATTTATTGTTTGATCAGGTACCATTAAGTAAATTAGACCTATTGAAACAAAGAAAACAAAATGAAAATCTGATCATCATTATAGACTACAGTTCCAGCCTTTATTAATAATGTTTTTACCTAAGGGATATTGCAAACATTTTGTGAAAATTTTCAAAATGTACCTTTGTGTACTGTTAGGCTGTTAGCTAATCATTTATTGAATATATTTGATAAATTTTACTTTTAAATAGGTACAAATTTTATTTTTAAATGTATGTAAATGAAATCAAATTATTATAAAGTATATTGAAATGTATTGAATTTGATTAGAATTTTAGTAACACGGTTGCCAGTGAAAATTGTTTCACAGTTAAGTATTAGGCCAATTTAACAATCAAATCATTAAATCAAGGTTGAATGTTTTAAAAACTTTGAACCATGTGTTTTAACTGCCAAATGCATTTTAAGAATTGCAAATTTAAATTGTTCTGAGTTTGTCGCCTTAGAGCAAGTGAAAAAGTTTGATCTTTATTCTTTTGACAAAAGATTTGAGATAGTAGTAATACAGCGTGTATGGTGACAGAAACAAAGAATTAAAATTGAAATTCATATTGCAACTCTTCATTTATACTGACCTAAGAAAGGCCCATTTGTTGAGTGTGAACATGCAGAAAGGAGGGTCTGAGTTACAGTAATAAAAAACACTTCTGTGGGGTTGTAAATAGCTTTCCTATATTTAAGAACTTTTTTTTTTTTTTAATTCAGAGGCACATTGCTTTGCCTCTTAGGGTCTTGAATTTTCCAGCAATAAATCAAGGTTATTATAACAGCATAATATCTGTTCCAATTACTAAATGTCTTGAGGCAAGAGAGTAGATTCCCAGAGAAGTGTGTACATTGTCATTTTTGCTATACCTAACATATGACATAAAAGGCTTTTTGCCAGTTGTCCATGAACTCAGGCAAGAATCGCATGTGTCCTTCATTCCTCACTTCCTAATACAATTAACTAGTTTGAAAAAGTTAAATAACACCTCCATGCCAGACAGTTAACACTGAAACCTCTGAGTACTGGCCCAGCTTCCATGCCTCTTGTCTCCTCTGCCCCTTTCCCAGCCATCACCTTCCTGAAGGTGGAGGTCTGCGATGGCCAGGCTGCAGACAGAAGGAAGACTGGAGAAGAGAAGAAAGAGTCTTCTGTAACCTCTGCATGATCAGGAGTTGAGTTAATTGAATTAGAACTAGGTAAACTATTATCATAGAAAATATTTCCATAGGAATGCTAGTGTGGTAATAAAGAGTTGGCTTGTCAAGAGGAAAGAGCAAC
>NW_011900387.1:0-2629 GCF_000151845.1 Pteropus vampyrus | reverse complement strand
AAATAAATGACAGTCACTTTTGGTATATATATATGGGCAAGAATTCAAAAAAATGAGTATACAATGGCCATGCCACCCTAAAGTGCCCAATCTCATCTGATCTCGGAAGCTAAGCAGGGTCGGGCCTGGTTAGTACCTGGATGAGGCACCACCTAGGAAGACCAGGTGCTGTAGGCGAAAAAAAAATGAGGATAGAATGATTTTTTAAAGAGCATTATTAAAATCACAAAGGAAAAGTCTCTTATTTTATTTTTAGGTAATAAGTCATTATTAATCAAGATGTCTTCAGCACCTGAGCCTCAAGCTTTTAAGAAGGAACCACCCAAAGAGAAAGACTTTGGAAACCCAGGGCTCAGAGGAGTCTGCACGACAACCTTATTTCGAGCTGTGAATCCAGAACTCTTCATTAAACCTGTAAGAAATATACCCAGGATAAGACTTTATGTTTAATTTAGGCTATCAGAAATAGAAAATTCTTAATTTCCTGTGACATTTGATTTTATCATGGACATTTTATGTTGCCTATTCAGATCTCTCTGTGAATAAATGCAGGTGGAAGGAAAACCTTAACTGATGTTTCACTAAATACGCATATAAAACATTATTTTTGAGGGCATTTGAGAATTTTAATAGAAAATGGTTACACTTTAATGGATCAACTTCTCAAATTCCTATTTAAAAATTTAATAGTTGTATTAATTTGAAGGACATTTATTGTTTGATCAGGTACCATTAAGTAAATTAGACCTATTGAAACAAAGAAAACAAAATGAAAATCTGATCATCATTATAGACTACAGTTCCAGCCTTTATTAATAATGTTTTTACCTAAGGGATATTGCAAACATTTTGTGAAAATTTTCAAAATGTACCTTTGTGTACTGTTAGGCTGTTAGCTAATCATTTATTGAATATATTTGATAAATTTTACTTTTAAATAGGTACAAATTTTATTTTTAAATGTATGTAAATGAAATCAAATTATTATAAAGTATATTGAAATGTATTGAATTTGATTAGAATTTTAGTAACACGGTTGCCAGTGAAAATTGTTTCACAGTTAAGTATTAGGCCAATTTAACAATCAAATCATTAAATCAAGGTTGAATGTTTTAAAAACTTTGAACCATGTGTTTTAACTGCCAAATGCATTTTAAGAATTGCAAATTTAAATTGTTCTGAGTTTGTCGCCTTAGAGCAAGTGAAAAAGTTTGATCTTTATTCTTTTGACAAAAGATTTGAGATAGTAGTAATACAGCGTGTATGGTGACAGAAACAAAGAATTAAAATTGAAATTCATATTGCAACTCTTCATTTATACTGACCTAAGAAAGGCCCATTTGTTGAGTGTGAACATGCAGAAAGGAGGGTCTGAGTTACAGTAATAAAAAACACTTCTGTGGGGTTGTAAATAGCTTTCCTATATTTAAGAACTTTTTTTTTTTTTTAATTCAGAGGCACATTGCTTTGCCTCTTAGGGTCTTGAATTTTCCAGCAATAAATCAAGGTTATTATAACAGCATAATATCTGTTCCAATTACTAAATGTCTTGAGGCAAGAGAGTAGATTCCCAGAGAAGTGTGTACATTGTCATTTTTGCTATACCTAACATATGACATAAAAGGCTTTTTGCCAGTTGTCCATGAACTCAGGCAAGAATCGCATGTGTCCTTCATTCCTCACTTCCTAATACAATTAACTAGTTTGAAAAAGTTAAATAACACCTCCATGCCAGACAGTTAACACTGAAACCTCTGAGTACTGGCCCAGCTTCCATGCCTCTTGTCTCCTCTGCCCCTTTCCCAGCCATCACCTTCCTGAAGGTGGAGGTCTGCGATGGCCAGGCTGCAGACAGAAGGAAGACTGGAGAAGAGAAGAAAGAGTCTTCTGTAACCTCTGCATGATCAGGAGTTGAGTTAATTGAATTAGAACTAGGTAAACTATTATCATAGAAAATATTTCCATAGGAATGCTAGTGTGGTAATAAAGAGTTGGCTTGTCAAGAGGAAAGAGCAACTGGGATTTGGATCTCCTCAAATTATTAGTCTTAACGAGGCTTTGTAATTTTTTTTTTCTTTGACAGAACAAACCCGTAATGGCTTTTGGATTGATAAGCCTTTCACTTTGCGTGGCTTATATTGGTTATCTACATGCAACACAAGAGAATAAAAAGGACCTTTATGAAGCTATCGATAGTGAGGGACACAGTTATATGAGGAGGAAGACATCTAAATGGGATTAATAGTGCTGGTTACCACGGATGGAGCTAGATCAAGGGCTCCGAAAGCGCCAAATGATAGTCTTTATGAATGCACAATATCACGTTTCTTGTTTTAGAATATGGTAGTAAGGAAAGAAGATAGCAGTTATAACCATACCAGTATAGTAGATTTTGTCCTTTCAAAGCTGCAGCCATTATCTCATTCTTTTTCCACAGAAAACTTCTCAATAAACTTATTAAATCCTCTTATAAAAGTACCATGAGAATGGAAGTCATTTTTTTTTACATTATAAAGGTCTATATAATAAAGGTACTCAGGGTTGTTAAATTTGCATGGTATTTTTGGTATTTTTAATATTTTAAGGTGAATTGTGCATTTGCAACTGTTATGAGAGTTTAGTTTTGTCT
>NW_011900386.1:4476-4792 GCF_000151845.1 Pteropus vampyrus | reverse complement strand
TGTTTGTGTCCAACTCCCACTCTGGCCACTTATTAGCTTCTCAAAGCACACGAAGCAGTTTAAATCGCAAATCCCAGAGCCGATGAAGGGTGAGTCAGAGGCAGCACCGTCACGCCCCGTCCGTCACCGAACGTGGCCGCAACGCATCTGGCGGCAGCCAACGGGCACACACACCTGGCGAAGCCCATCTCCTGACCTGAAAACTAGTTAAAACTTCTTCAAAAACACTTTGGTGACATCGATCCAGAAAAATGACTTCAGACTTACTTTCCCAAGCAGGAGACTTAACGTACTCTTGAACTAGGGTCTTCACGTA
>NW_011900386.1:0-1486 GCF_000151845.1 Pteropus vampyrus | reverse complement strand
GACAATGGAATATTCTTCAGCGATAAAAAGAAATGAGCTACCTAGCCATGGAAAGACATGGAAGAACCTTAAATGGAAATTACTTAGAGAAAGAAGTTAATCTGAAAAGGCTTCATAGTGTGTGAAGTGTATATAATGTCGTATAGACTCCAACGATACGACATTCTGGAAAAAGCAAAATTCCAGAGGCAGGGAAAGCATCAGTGGCTGCCAGGGGCTTGGGGTAGGCGGAGAAGATGGGGTGAACGGGTGGAACCCGGGACTCTTAGGGCAGTGAAACTCCTCTGTACGGTACAGTGACGGTGGATACACGTCATATACACTTGTCAAAGCCCACAGAACACACAGCACAAGAGTGAACCCTGACGTATCTGTGAGCGTTAGTTAATGATGCTTCAGTTGTAACAAGTGCACTGTGCTGATGCCGACCGCTAGCACCGGGCAGCCCCGTGGGGAGAGGGGAGTGCTGAGGGGGTTTATGGAAATTCTCTGCACCTCCTGTGCAATTTTTTCTGTAAACCCAAAACTGCTCTAGAAAGCAAATTAATTTAAAAAAGTCATGTAGGTTGAGCTATGTGAAATAGCCATTTCTATAAATTAATATCGACTAAATACAACGATTTAATGTAATTCAACATCACAGATTTATACTATACAGCAGAAGTTATAGATATAGCCGAATCTATGCTGTTACATGTACTTAAATAAGTGCTTTTGTTATTAAACAAACAAAGAGAATTAAAATTGGGGTTCAAGCATGAACCACAGACTATAAAGAACAGCGGCCACGTTTATTTGCTGACCGCTGTGTTCCCAACACTCAGCAGGGTGCCTCGGGGGGGGGGGGGCGGGCGCATAAGCGTGTTCAGTAGACACATTCGAGACAGAGAGATGAGCAACACGCGCTCGAAGGAGAAAAAACATGAAGGCAGATGTTAAAGAATTAGAGAACTGAAAAATTAAATGGAACAGATAAAGAAATCTAGGGGCTGGCGCCTCAAAAACGAGCAAACGTCTGGCTCATCAACGGAGCGGAAACGCGTCATAGATACTGACACGTGACGTGGGTGAAGCTCGGCCTAAAAGTTTCACACACCTTTTCTCATTTAAACCTGGCAGCTCACACCACACACCACAAAAATCCCAGAGGGGTGAACCACGACTCAGGAGCCACACACACCAAAGCAAGGGACAGAGCTTATGTGGATACGTGAACAAGCTGAAGGTGGGAACAGGCCAAACGTAGGAGACATAGAAACAGACGCGTCTGGAGAAACGCAGACGCTGGACGGTCGAAATCGAGAAATCACTGTTAACATTTTTAGGTGCGAAAAGGGCTTAATTTGGGGTCCTTTTAAAGTCCTTATCTTTTAGCAGTACATACTGAAATCTTTACAGATGAAATGATAAATTTTGAAACAAAAGCCCAACAAAAGGAACTGATTAAATAAATTCTAAAACATTTAATCAACTGAATTTTTAAACA
>NW_011900385.1:2984-3302 GCF_000151845.1 Pteropus vampyrus | reverse complement strand
TGAGGATTTACTTGTGTTGTGGTGTGAGTACCTATCAAAATATCTGGCCCATCATATTACCAGCGGTGGGCAACTCCTTTGTTCTTTTTTTTTTTTTCTTTTTTTGCATTAACAAACCAGTAATTTCCTTCTCTCCTACATAAACCATTATTTTTAGTATTTTTCTATTAAGTCTTATTTGTTTTAGATTTTGTCCTGACATCATCTTACAGATCCATGCCAGTATTTTGCAGCATTTATCCAAAGTTTAGTCCATCCTTAACGTGTGTTCTGAAAAAATGCAGATGAAAATCTAAGCATATGAAAGACTTACTTTCT
>NW_011900385.1:0-2934 GCF_000151845.1 Pteropus vampyrus | reverse complement strand
TGAGGATTTACTTGTGTTGTGGTGTGAGTACCTATCAAAATATCTGGCCCATCATATTACCAGCGGTGGGCAACTCCTTTGTTCTTTTTTTTTTTGCATTAACAAACCAGTAATTTCCTTCTCTCCTACATAAACCATTATTTTAAGTATTTTTCTATTAAGTCTTATTTGTTTTAGATTTTGTCCTGACATCATCTTACAGATCCATGCCAATATTTTGCAGCATTTATCCAAAGTTTAGTCCATCCTTAACGTGTGTTCTGAAAAAATGCAGATGAAAATCTAAGCATATGAAAGACTTACTTTCTGACCCTCTCACCTCTTTAAATGCCTTCATTTTTCCTCCCTTAGCCACCTTAAGATTTTATTGGCAGAGTTCTTAGTTCTTAGTGCGCTCGGATTATTTTCTTTTCTAGCACCTTTTGTGACACAAATATACCATACTTCCAAATCTTCTGGAAATATGCTAAAATCTAGCATACACAACTGTGAGCATAATTTATTTTATTCCTCGAGTAAGAGTCCTCTAAAATAGCTTGCTAAATTACTTATAAGTTCTTATTTCTTCTACTTCACTTTCACCAATAAGCCCTGAGATGTATACCCATTCCCTGGTCTTTTAAATACTGAATGTAACCTTTAAGAGCCTAGATGGCAACAGTGACCCTCCATCCTTGCTATTAGTCCCCACTGACTGACATCATTCCCTCTCCTGTTCCCTATTGTTGTTTCCTTAGCTCTGTAGTCTCTTGCCTTCTTTGGACCTTAATACTTACTTGATATTCTTTTTCTTTGCTAACACACAGAAGTGTCTTTTTCTAAATAACTGACCATCTTTTCAACTCTTACTTTTTACAACTTTTTTTTTAAATAAGAAAAGTAATTTAGCTTTGTTATAAAATTTGGGAAGGCACAGAAAATTGCAACAAAGAAAAAATCACGTGTATCTTACCATCTTACTATAATCACTATTAAAATTTTGGTGTGTACTCCTGGAGGAAAAAAAAATATTACTTTCTGTTATTTCAGACTATTCTTACTGTCTCTGGAATCTATCCTTTTTTGCTGATGATTATATAAGAACAGAGATTAGTATCGTTTTTTACCCCCTAGCCCGGAGGAAAAAGGCATTTACAAAAGTGATATGGTGCCTATCGTATATAAATTGTAGTTTCAGAACAAGGATTGAGTTCTTTTATTTTTTTAAATATGTTATCTGTCACAGGGCTCGTGATTCTACATACTTCTTGGTTTTAATGCACTCACAGAAGCTCAGTGCCTCTAATTAAGGGCAGTTCCTGTTGCCAGCCTCAGCCTCCATAAGGAGTGTGCTCGGAATAAGAGAGTCTCTAGCTTTCTTCACTTCAGGAAGCGTTTACATCTTCTTAGGTCCTCGGATAGATAAAGTGTTCACCCACCAAGTCAAGTAAAGGATCAATAAAAATGTTCTATTTGAGCAAAATGAGGCTTTGTTCAGATGACTGGCAAATTTCCTGCTTTTTAGGAGAGCGAGATTTAGATCTTGGTCATATGGAGATGAGTTTAAGATGCATTGGTAGCCTCTTTTAATCTGCTCAGGTATTAGAAATGACTGTTATTTGCCTCTTTAAGCAATTACCAAATACCCAGAATTTCTAAAATTTGATGTTCAGGCATTTTTAGAGGTAAAGGAAACCATGCTTCTAAATTTTGACTTTATTGGAGGAAGAAGAAACTAAAACCTGATAAGTTTCCTGATTCATTTAATTTTGTTCAACTCACTTAAAGTGAATATAAAAGACCTGTTTTGACTTCATCTATTACTATCTGTATGTTCTTATGAAGATATTAAATTACCTAAATCTACTAGCATAATTTAATTTTTCTGCTTTAAAAGATAATATTGGTAATTTTATACCAAATGGCTTATTTAGTGTATAGCTCTATTTCTAGCTTGGTCATAAAATCCTAGAGTTGGTGATCTTCTAAGTCATTGTTGATTTATCAAATTTTTTTCAGTAGCTTCTAAACTTTAGAATGCATAAAGATCATCTGAGGTGCCTTGGAATAGTTAAGATTCCTGGACCTAATTCCAAAAATATTTTGAATTAATAGATATAAATGGGTCCCAGTAAGCTTGACAAGCACCCTTGACAATTCTGAAGCAAGCGTTTTATGGACCATTTTTTGAAAACGATTGCTTAGCTTATATGACCCCCAGCAGGAGATTATTTAACTTGTTAGAAGATACACAAGCACTATGGACTGTGGATCAATGAAAGTAGTCAGCAGGTTCCTAAGAAATAGAAAAAAAAACCTCATGATTTCACAAAAGTAGGAGAAGCTATTAAATTATGTATTTTACTAAAGACCATTATACATATTAAAGAAAATTAGTAATAGAAGCTAGAGGATAACTCAGACCTCCTACACTAATCCGGAGCTACTGGGTCATTTTTGCTTTAATAGTATATGAATTTCCATTAGTGCTCTGTGCTTGGCATTCTTCTCAGAAGAGACATTCATCAGGATTCCTTGCTTTAAAGGTTCAACTAGCTGGAAACACTTCATATTTTGAAGCATTAAATTGAAAATAGATCTGAAAATATGAAGACGTGGAGAATTTGCTGGCATTATTTTTTGTGTTATTTTGTTTAGGGCTGAAGTTCAAAGTAAGAACTAATTACTTTGATTTTCTTTTAAAAGAGTTTGTAGAATCTCAGACTCCACCTGCCTTCTCATTTGATTCATTTGTAAATAAAATATTCCAAATGCTTTACATTAAAAAAATTAAATGTGTAAACATGAAGCATTTACAGAATCATTAAGCATAGGAATGCTAGTTTTATTCATAGTTATTATATTCAAGTAATGCAGCTGCTTTTTCTAAAATGAATGCCATTTACTATACTTGACCCTGTCTTGAGCTGGAAACCAGTGTCCATTTGCCAGGTA